>NC_091299.1:52883233-53095733 GCF_038502225.1 Cherax quadricarinatus | reverse complement strand
AATCCTACATTCTGTCTTACCTCTAATTCTTTCAATTATAACCCTACCGTACACTTTTCCTGGTATACTCAGTAAGCTTTTTCCTCTATAATTTTTACAGTCTCTTTTGTCCCCTTTCCCTTTATATAAAGGGACTATACATGCTCTCTGCCAATCCCTAGGTACCTTCCCCTCTTTCATACATTTATTAAACAAAAGTACCAACCACTCCAACACTATATCCCCCCCTGCTTTTAACATTTCTGTCATGATCCCATCAGTTCCAGCTGCTTTACCCCCTTTCATTTTACGTAATACCTCACGTACCTCCCCCACACTTACATTCTGCTCTTCTTCACTCCTAAAAGATGGTATACCTCCCTGACCAGTGCATGAAATTACTGCCTCTGTTTCTTCCTTAACATTTAAAAGTTCCTCAAAATATTCTCGCCATCTACCCAATACCTCCATCTCCCCATCTACTAACTCCCCTACTCTGTTTTTAACTGACAAATCCATATTTTCCCTAGGCTTTCTTAACTTGTTTAACTCACTCCAAAATTTTTTCTTATTTTCATTAAAATTTCTTGACAGTGCCTCTCCCACTCTATCATCTGCTCTCCTTTTGCACTCTCTCACCACTCTCTTCACCTTTCTTTTACTCTCCATATACTCTGCTCTTCTTATAACACTTCTGCTTTGTAAAAACCTCTCATAAGCTACCTTTTTCTCTTTTATCACACCCTTTACTTCATCATTCCACCAATCACTCCTCTTTCCTCCTGCCCCCACCCTCCTATAACCACAAACTTCTGCCCCACATTCTAATACTGCATTTTTAAAACTATTCCAACCCTCTTCAACCCCCCCACTACTCATCTTTGCACTAGCCCACCTTTCTGCCAATAGTCGCTTATATCTCGCCCGAACTTCCTCCTCCCTTAGTTTATACACTTTCACCTCCCTCTTACTTGTTGTTGCCACCTTCCTCTTTTCCCATCTACCTCTTACTCTAACTGTAGCTACAACTAAATAATGATCCGATATATCAGTTGCCCCTCTATAAACATGTACATCCTGGAGCCTACCCATCAACCTTTTATCCACCAATACATAATCTAATAAACTACTTTCATTACGTGCTACATCATACCTTGTATATTTATTTATCCTCTTTTTCATAAAATATGTATTACTTATTACCAAATTTCTTTCTACACATAGCTCAATTAAAGGCTCCCCATTTACATTTACCCCTGGCACCCCAAATTTACCTACTACTCCTTCCATAACATATATATATATATATATATATATATATATATATATATATATATATATATATATATATATATATATATATATATATATATATATATGCAAGACAAGCTTCGGGGATGGAACTCTTTAGCTCAAAATCAATCTTTCACACGTCTCCGTGCGTTATCAGGAATTATGCAATGTTGCAAGAGCAGCAACAGGTTTAGAGTATTTAGAAATGCATGGAGAGATTCTGCTGAGCGTAGTAATACCTAGAACCCGCCTGGACCTGTGGTAGTTTAAGTTGATAAATGAGTGCATTCGATTCTTATTAATTAGCAGGCTTACATATAATTTCTTTGTTTTGTATGTATACTGTCCACAAGGGCAACGTAATCTATTACTTCACATGACTTCTTAACGGCGATTAGATGCAGGTTACGGCTGGCGACGTAGTGTGGCTGTGTCTTGACCATATCTGAGAGGAACTGGTAGGTGTCACCAAGCTGCTGCACTCTGAGAAAACTACTTCTCTTTCCACCTGTTTCTACTCTCGCAACATTACATAGCTCCTGATGACGCACCGAGGCGTGAAAGATCTTATGCTAAAAATTTCTATCCCTCATGGCATGTCTTTCATTAAGATCGCCTGTTGATAGTAATTCATATATTTTGTTGATTCTACTACTTTTTTCGTTATTTCTTTAATGTCAATATTATAATAACTATGTTCAATTTCTAAGCTAAAATTTATTGCACAATAGATATAAAATAAGACAGGAAGGTTAAATATTAAATAACTTAATTTCTCAGAAGTGATGTCATTACTCATTTATTGGCTGTTAGTTACTAGATCTCAAAGGCACTTGTCGATAATGTGTGTGTATGTGTGTATACTCACCTAATTGGGGTTGCAGGGGTTGAGTCATAGCTCCTGGTCCAGCCTCTTCACTGGTCGCTACTAGGTTCACTCTCTCCCTGCTCCATGAGCTTTATCATACCTCATATTAAAGCTATGTATGGATCCTGCCTCCACTACATCACTCTCCAGACTATTCGACTTCATGACCACTCTGTTACTGAAGAGGTACTTCCTAACATCCCTGTGATTCATCAGGGTATTAAATTTCCAATTCTGACACCTTGTTGCTGTGTCCTATCTCTGCAACATTCTGTCCCTATCCACCTTGTCAATTCCTCTCAGTATTTTATGTGTCGTTATCATGTTTCCCCTATCCTTCCTGTCCTCCAGTGTCGTCAGGTTGATTTCCTTGCGCGCGTGTGTGTGTGTGTGTGTGTGTGTGTGTGTGTGTGTGTGTGTGTGTGTATGTGTGTGTATGTGTGTGTGTGTGTGTGAAAATGGAGAGAGAGAGAGAGAGAGAGAGAGAGAGAGAGAGAGAGAGAGAGAGAGAGATTGTGTGTGTGTGTGTAAGAGAGAGAAAGAGAGAGAGAGAGAGAGAGAGAGAGAACTGTGTCAAAACTGTCAGTGGTGACAATAAGGCAGGAGGAGATGTATTTCCTTCTTAAATCGCTTGACCAAGAAAAGGCTGTGGGCCCAGACAAGTTGAGCCCAAGATTGCTGAGAAGATGTGCAGACCAGCTAGCAGCACCTCTAACTCGCATCTTTCAGCACTGCCTAGTACAGTGTAAATGGCCCTCTCTGTGGAAAGAGGCAAATGTAGTCCCTGTTCACAAAAAGAAGAGCAAAGCAGAAATCAGCAACTACAGTTCAGTGTCACTCCTGTCAATCACTGTTAAGATCCTTGAGACAATAATCTCAAGACAAATGACAGAGTTTTTTGACTACCACTCACTACTTTGTGATCGTCAATATGGCTTCAGGAAAGGTTACTCAGCTGCTGATCTGTTGTTAAACCTCTCCACTAAGTGGCACCAGTCACTGGATGAATCCAAAGTCAGCTGTGTGGTAGCACTGGACATTGCTGGTGCTTTCGACTGGGTGTGGCACCAGAGCCTCTTAGCAAAACTTCAAGCACTGGGAATTGCAGGCTCTACGCTATGTCTCCTCAGTGATTACCTTCATGGTAGATCTCTAAGTGTAGCTCTCAATGGAACGGAATCAGCAAGACATCCTATTGGGGCAAGTGTTCCACAAGGAAGCGCGCTAGGACCATTGTTATGGAATGTCTACTTCAACGACCTTCTTCATCTCATCCCAGAATCCCATGCATATGCAGACGACAGTACACTGACATTCACTTATCCAAGAGAAGAAATACCAGCTGCTCTAAGCTACATCAATCACCAGCTAAGAGCTATATCAGCTTGGGGAAATAGATGGCAAGTAACATTTGCACCTGAGAAAAAGCAAATGATGATGGTCTCTAGGCACCATGATGGTAATGCTGGTGCAGTAGTAAGGATGAATTGGGGGGGGGGTTCCCACCTGGAGAAGAAGTTGATATCCTTGGGATGAAATTTGACTCCAAACTAACCATGAAGAACCATGTTGTAAATCTTGCAAACAAGGCAGCCAGGAAGCTTACAGCACTTCGCCGTATCTCATATCTGCTTGACAGTAGGGGTTGCAAGATGCTGTACGAGGCACAAGTACGCTCACACCTTGAGTATGCTCCACTTTCTTGGTTTGCCTGCCCCCTTCCCCCTCTCATCTGCGACTGCTTGACAGAGTAGAGAACAGAGCAAGACGTCTCATCTCTCGCCTGGACTCATCCTGGATAGACCTGTCATTTCAGCAGAGCCTTCAACACAGGAGGGATGTGGGTGGCCTTACTGTTATGTACAAGGCCAAAATTATCAAAGTACCACACTTGGATCCACTTCGAGGACAGCGAGAAACAAGCTTTTATGCCACAAGACGGGCAGAAAGCAGCAACTTCACTCTGGTTGTACCCTTCTCCATCACTCCATCTGAGATCATATATACCCAGGATGACTCGAGTATGGAACACATTCGTACAGCATAATGATGTCAACGAGATAAAGTCAGTTGATCAAATGAAAATGCTGGCCCACAGATGGCTCCAACTTCATCCTGTTCCCTACTTGTATGTCTCAAAACAATAAAAATGCTTTCAAATGAGCTGATGTAGGTAACAGCTCTTAGCTTGCCAATAAAGTTAGGAATCCTTAACCTGTAAATAGCTTGTCAATAAAGCTAGGGATCCTTAACCTAACTTTGTCAAACCCTGTGTAAAAAAAAAAAAAAAAAAAAAAAAAGAGAGAGAGAGTATAACCTTGACAAACGTAAATAAAGTGTTAATGTTAATATTTTCAAGACCTATGTGATATTAATATTTTGAAAAGTATCCACTGTTATCATTAGTTTTTTCACCGATAGCGATAGTGTAAGAATCGCCGATACCCGCCGATACCAATACTTTGGCACATGTTTAATAATTGCACAGATAAATGCACACATACACACACACTCTCTCGATCTCTTCTCTCCCTCTCCCTCCATTCTCCCTCTCTCGTTTTCCCTCCTCCCTCCCTCCCCTCCCCTTATTCTCTCCCTCTACGCCCCTTCTCACTCTCCACCTCTCCATCACTCTTTCCCCTTCTCTCCCACTCCCCCTTACAACTCCCCCCCCCCAACACACACACACACACACAATCAGGTAGGGTAGGCAGTTGTGTCTATTAGACTAGTGCCACTAGAGGCAAAAATAAATAGAAAGGCCACATCCTACTAGGAAAGAACTCTCTAGTAAATACAAATTAGGATTCAAAAACTTGAGTCTGGTGTAGTCTACGAGGCGTCACAAACACTACACGCACACAGTCTACGAGGCCTCACAAACACTATACGCACACAAAGTCTACGAGGCCTCACAAACACTACACGCACACAAAGTCTACGAGGCTTCACAAACACTACACGCACACAAAGTCTACGAGGCTTCACAAACACTACACGCACACAAAGTCTACGAGGCTTCACAAACACTACACGCACACAAAGTCTACGAGGCCTCACAAACACTACACGCACACAAAGTCTACGAGGCTTCACAAACACTACACGCACACAGTCTACGAGGCCTCACAAACACTACACGCACACAAAGTCTACGAGGCCACACAAACACTACACGCACACAAAGTCTACGAGGCCACACAAACACTACACGCACACAAAGTCTACAAGGCTTCACAAACACTACACGCACACAAATTCTACGAGGCTTCACAAACACTACACGCACACAAAGTCTACGAGGCTTCACAAACACTACACGCACACAAATTCTACGAGGCTTCACAAACACTACACGCACACAAAGTCTACGAGGCTTCACAAACACTACACGCACACAAATTCTACGAGGCTTCACAAACACTACACGCACACAAAGTCTACGAGGCTTCACAAACACTACACGCACACAAAGTCTACGAGGCTTCACAAACACTACACGCACACAAATTCTACGAGGCTTCACAAACACTACACGCACACAAAGTCTACGAGGCTTCACAAACACTACACGCACACAAATTCTACGAGGCTTCACAAACACTACACGCACACAAAGTCTACGAGGCCACACAAACACTACACGCACACAAAGTCTACGAGGCCACACAAACACTACACGCACACAAAGTCTACGAGGCCTCACAAACACTACACGCACACAAAGTCTACGAGGCTTCACAAACACTACACGCACACAAATTCTACGAGGCTTCACAAACACTACACGCACACAAAGTCTACAAGGCCTCACAAACACTACACGCACACAAAGTCTACGAGGCCACACAAACACTACACGCACACAAAGTCTACGAGGCTTCACAAACACTACACGCACACAAAGTCTACGAGGCCTCACAAACACTACACGCACACAAAGTCTACGAGGCTTCACAAACACTACACGCACACAAAGTCTACGAGGCCTCACAAACACTACACGCACACAAAGTCTACGAGGCTTCACAAACACTACACGCACACAAAGTCTACAAGGCCTCACAAACACTACACGCACACAAAGTCTACGAGGCCACACAAACACTACACGCACACAAAGTCTACGAGGCTTCACAAACACTACACGCACACAAAGTCTACGAGGCCTCACAAACACTACACGCACACAAAGTCTACGAGGCTTCACAAACACTACACGCACACAGTCTACGAGGCCTCACAAACACTACACGCACACAAAGTCTACGAGGCCACACAAACACTACACGCACACAAAGTCTACGAGGCCACACAAACACTACACGCACACAAAGTCTACAAGGCTTCACAAACACTACACGCACACAAATTCTACGAGGCTTCACAAACACTACACGCACACAAAGTCTACGAGGCTTCACAAACACTACACGCACACAAATTCTACGAGGCTTCACAAACACTACACGCACACAAAGTCTACGAGGCTTCACAAACACTACACGCACACAAATTCTACGAGGCTTCACAAACACTACACGCACACAAAGTCTACGAGGCTTCACAAACACAACACGCACACAAATTCTACGAGGCTTCACAAACACTACACGCACACAAAGTCTACGAGGCTTCACAAACACTACACGCGCACAAAGTCTACGAGGCTTCACAAACACTACACGCACACAAATTCTACGAGGCTTCACAAACACTACACGCACACAAAGTCTACGAGGCCTCACAAACACTACACGCACACAAAGTCTACGAGGCTTCACAAACACTACACGCACACAGTCTACGAGGCCTCACAAACACTACACGCACACAAAGTCTACGAGGCCACACAAACACTACACGCACACAAAGTCTACGAGGCCACACAAACACTACACGCACACAAAGTCTACAAGGCTTCACAAACACTACACGCACACAAATTCTACGAGGCTTCACAAACACTACACGCACACAAAGTCTACGAGGCTTCACAAACACTACACGCACACAAATTCTACGAGGCTTCACAAACACTACACGCACACAAAGTCTACGAGGCTTCACAAACACTACACGCACACAAATTCTACGAGGCTTCACAAACACTACACGCACACAAAGTCTACGAGGCTTCACAAACACAACACGCACACAAATTCTACGAGGCTTCACAAACACTACACGCACACAAATTCTACGAGGCTTCACAAACACTACACGCGCACAAAGTCTACGAGGCTTCACAAACACTACACGCACACAAATTCTACGAGGCTTCACAAACACTACACGCACACAAAGTCTACGAGGCTTCACAAACACTACACGCACACAAATTCTACGAGGCTTCACAAACACTACACGCACACAAAGTCTACGAGGCTTCACAAACACTACACGCACACAAAGTCTACGAGGCTTCACAAACACTACACGCACACAAATTCTACGAGGCTTCACAAACACTACACGCACACAAAGTCTACGAGGCTTCACAAACACTACACGCACACAAATTCTACGAGGCTTCACAAACACTACACGCACACAAAGTCTACGAGGCTTCACAAACACTACACGCACACAAATTCTACGAGGCTTCACAAACACTACACGCACACAAAGTCTACGAGGCTTCACAAACACTACACGCGCACAAAGTCTACGAGGCCACACAAACACTACACGCACACAAAGTCTACGAGGCCACACAAACACTACACGCACACAAAGTCTACGAGGCCTCACAAACACTACACGCACACAAAGTCTACGAGGCTTCACAAACACTACACGCACACAAATTCTACGAGGCTTCACAAACACTACACGCACACAAAGTCTACGAGGCCTCACAAACACTACACGCACACAAAGTCTACGAGGCCACACAAACACTACACGCACACAAAGTCTACGAGGCTTCACAAACACTACACGCACACAAAGTCTACGAGGCTTCACAAACACTACACGCACACAAAGTCTACGAGGCCTCACAAACACTACACGCACACAAAGTCTACGAGGCCTCACAAACACTACACGCACACAAAGTCTACGAGGCCACACAAACACTACACGCACACAAAGTCTACGAGGCTTCACAAACACTACACGCACACAAATTCTACGAGGCTTCACAAACACTACACGCACACAAAGTCTACGAGGCTTCACAAACACTACACGCACACAAAGTCTACGAGGCTTCACAAACACTACACGCACACAAAGTCTACGAGGCCTCACAAACACTACACGCACACAGTCTACGAGGCTTCACAAACACTACACGCACACAAAGTCTACGAGGCTTCACAAACACTACACGCACACAAAGTCTACGAGGCTTCACAAACACTACACGCACACAAAGTCTACGAGGCCTCACAAACACTACACGCACACAGTCTACGAGGCTTCACAAACACTACACGCACACAAAGTCTACGAGGCTTCACAAACACTACAGGCACACAAAGTCTACGAGGCTTCACAAACACTACACGCACACAAAGTCTACGAGGCTTCACAAACACTACACGTACACAAAGTCTACGAGGCTTCACAAACACTACACGCACACAAAGTCTACGAGGCTTCACAAACACTACACGCACACAAATTCTACGAGGCTTCACAAACACTACACGCACACAAAGTCTGCAAGGCTTCACAAACACTACACGCACACAAAGTCTACGAGGCTTCACAAACACTACACGCACACAAAGTCTACGAGGCTTCACAAACATTACACACACACAAATCTACCAGGCCTCACAAACACTACATACACACAAAGTCTACGAGGCCTCACAAACACTACACGCACACAAAGTCTACGAGGCCTCACAAACACTACACGCACACAAATTCTACGAGGCTTCACAAACACTACACGCACACAAAGTCTACGAGGCTTCACAAACACTACACGCACACAAAGTCTACGAGGCTTCACAAACACTACACGCACACAAATTCTACGAGGCTTCACAAACACTACACGCACACAAAGTCTACGAGGCTTCACAAACACTACACGCACACAAAGTCTACGAGGCTTCACAAACACTACACGCACACAAAGTCTACGAGGCCTCACAAACACTACACGCACACAAAGTCTACGAGGCTTCACAAACACTACACGCACACAAAGTCTACGAGGCCTCACAAACACTACACGCACACAGTCTACGAGGCTTCACAAACACTACACGCACACAAAGTCTACGAGGCTTCACAAACACTACAGGCACACAAAGTCTACGAGGCTTCACAAACACTACACGCACACAAAGTCTACGAGGCTTCACAAACGCTACACGCACACAAAGTCTACGAGGCTTCACAAACACTACACGCACACAGTCTACGAGGCTTCACAAACACTACACGCACACAAAGTCTACGAGGCTTCACAAACACTACACGCACACAAAGTCTACGAGGCTTCACAAACACTACACGCACACAAAGTCTACGAGGCTTCACAAACACTACACGCACACAAAGTCTACGAGGCTTCACAAACACTACACGCACACAAAGTCTACGAGGCCTCACAAACACTACACGCACACAAAGTCTACGAGGCTTCACAAACACTACACGCACACAAAGTCTACGAGGCTTCACAAACACTACACGCACACAAAGTCTACGAGGCTTCACAAACACTACACGCACACAAAGTCTACGAGGCCTCACAAACACTACACGCACACAAAGTCTACGAGGCTTCACAAACACTACACGCACACAAAGTCTACGAGGCTTCACAAACACTACACGCACACAAAGTCTACGAGGTTTCACAAACACTACATGCACACAAAGTCTACGAGGCTTCACAAACACTACACGCACACAAAGTCTACGAGGCTTCACAAACACTACACGCACGCAAAGTCTACGACGCCTCAAAACACTACACGCACACAAAGTCTACGAGGCTTCACAAACACTACACGCACACAAAGTCTACGAGACCTCACAAACACTACACGCACACAAAGTCTACGAGGTTTCACAAACACTACATGCACACAAAGTCTACGAGGCTTCACAAACACTACACGCACACAAAGTCTATGAGGCTACACAAACACTACACGCACACAAAGGCGTGTGAGAACATAAGTTGTGCATACACACACACATGTACATGAACCATTGTAAAGACTGATCCCTCACACCTATATTCTAACAACCCTCTGGCACACATACTCCCCCACATCCCACACTCCTCCCTCTCACTCCCACACACTCTCTCTCACTCTTCCTTTCCTCCACCTTTTCCCTTTCCTCTTCATCATCCATCTCCTCCTCCTTTCTCCTCCCACTTTTCTCCCTCCCCCCTCTCCCCCCTTGCCTTGCCCTCACTTCCTCTGCCCCTCTCTCCCTGTACCCCCGTATTCTTTTCCCCATCTCTCTCCCCCTCTGCCACTCTCTCCTCCCCTCACTCTACCCTCTCCCTCCCTCCATACTTCCCTCCCACTCCCTACAACAAACACCTCCCCCGCATACACACACACACACATACACACATCACATCACAAACACGAAAACACATAAGTTTTTCTTTCTGGAGTAAAAAAATAAAATAAAATGGAATTTCAAAGAGCAGGACGGAGAACTAGGGGAATGGAAGATGAACCTGGGAGGGAAGATTGGGTGGCAGAGCTCAGGAAAATGGAGGAATAATGAGGAAGGAGGCTGGAAGTGCTTAGCAAGAGAATGAGAATGCAGGAGAGGATAGCTGCAGAGAACAGGAAATGGGAGCTTTAAGTCATAGCAGAAGGTAATATACAAAGCTTAGAAGAGAAACTAAAATATCTGAAACAGTCTAAAGAACCGATGACCAGTACAGGCATGGCATCAGGAGCTGCTACAGCAGTCACAGACTAGAGGGCTGTAGTGAGAAATGAGCTATATTGTATTCAAAGGCTCTATTAGACCACCATGGAGCCTGGGAAAAGACGATGGGCACATCAGGAACAAATGAGGGAACTAAGGAAAATGAAGATGCTAAGCTATATGCAAAAGCCCTAGCAGAAATCAGAAGTGCCCACGAAAAGCTGGAAAGAAAAAATGACAGACCACTGAGCACAGGGACATCAGCTAGAGAAGAGATTGAAGGAAGGAATGCAAATAAACTAAAGGAGGCAACTAAACTGTCTCAAGGGATTCAAAGGGAAATGCAGTGGGAGGACGAGATGAAGAGGTCAGTTTGTGTCATAAGAACATAAGAACATAAGAACGAAGGAACACTGCAGAAGGCCTACTGGCCCATGCGAGGCAGGTCCAAGTCCCTACCGGCTTAAGCCAATGCACCCAACCTAGTCAGGTCAGGTCACATTGACTTAAGGGAGGAACACGGCAACCGACCTGTTAGCACAAGCTATCAGGTCTAACTCACACCCACCCACATCTACTCATGTATTTATCCAACCTATTTTTAAAGCTACACAACGTTCTGGCCTCTATAACGGTACTTGGGAGTTTGTTCCACTCATCCACAACTCTATTACCAAACCAGTACTTTCCTATATCCCTCCTGAATCTGAATTTTTCCAACTTAAAACCATTGCTGCGAGTCCTGTCTAGGCTAGATATTTTCAGCACACTATTTACATCCCCTTTATTTATTCCTGTCTTCCACTTATAAACCTCAATCATATCCCCCCTAATTCTACGTCTTTCTAGAGAGTGCAGATTCAGGGCCCTTAGTCTATCCTCATAGGGAAGGTTTCTGATACATGCGATCATCTTTGTCATCCTCCTTTGTACATTTTCCAGAGAATTTATATCCATTCTGTAATACGGTGACCAAAACTGTGCAGCATAATCTAAATGAGGCCTAACCAAGGATGTATAGAGTTGAAGAACAACCTGAGGACTCCTATTATTTATGCTTCTTGATATGAAGCCAAGGATTCTATTAGCTTTATTGCGAACACTTATGCACTGTTGTCTTGGTTTCAGATTACTGCTAACCAGAACTCCTAAATCTTTTTCGCAATCCGTAATATTAAGATCTACATTATTTAGTTTATATGTGGCATGGTTATTGTCCTGTCCAACATTTAGAACTTTGCATTTGTCTATATTAAACTGCATCTGCCACTTCTCCGACCACTGCATCAGTCTATTCAAATCTTCCTGGAGTGCTCGAATGTCCTCGTCAGAATGAATTCGACGGCCTATTTTGGTGTCATCGGCAAACTTGCCGATGTCGCTCTTTATGCCCTCATCTATGTCGTTTATGTAGATTGTGAACAGCAGGGGGCCCAACACTGACCCCTGTGGAACACCGCTCGTGACGCTTCCCCACTCTGATTTCTCCCCATTTATGCAAACTCTCTGCTGCCTAGTTGTCAACCATGCCTCTATCCAGGAAAAAATTTCTCCTCCTATTCCATGTGCTTTAATTTTCCTCAATAGTCTCTGATGTGGGACCCTGTCAAAAGCCTTACTGAAGTCCATATACACAATATCATATTCGTTACCATGATCTACCTCCTCAAATACCTTAGTGAAAAAAGTTAATAAATTCGTAAGGCAGGAACGTCCCTTTGTAAAACCATGCTGAGATTCGTTGATTAATTTATGCTTTTCAAGGTGGCTACGAACTGCCTCGGCAATTATTGATTCCATAAATTTTCCCACTATGGAGGTTAGGCTTATTGGTCTATAGTTCGAAGCTAAGGACCTGTCACCTGTTTTGAAAATAGGTATCACATTTGCCATTTTCCACTTATCTGGCACCATGCCAGTTTGTAGTGATATGTTGAAAAGATTAGCCAAAGGTGTGCTAAGCTCCTCTTTACATTCCTTTAGAACCCTTGCATACAGTTCATCAGGGCCTGGGGATTTGTTAGGTTTTAATTTATCTATTTGCCTAAGGACCATGTCACTTGTGACCCTAATAGTGCACAGTTTATTATCGTCCTGTTCTACATAATTTATCATTACTGGAATATCACTGGTATCCTCCTGTGTAAAAACTGAGAGGAAGTATGTGTTAAAAATTCTACACATTTCCTTATCACTGTCAGTGAGCTGACCCGAGGAACTTTTGAGTGGGCCTATCTTGTCCCTGATCTTACTTCTGTATACCTGAAAGAATCCTTTTGGGTTAGTCTTCGATTCTCTTGCAACTTTAACCTCATAATCTCTTTTTGCTTTTCTAATTCCCTTTTTTATTTCTCTCTTTAACTGAATATATCGATTTCTTAATTGCCCCTCTCCTCTTTTGATTTGCCTATATATGCCTCTCTTTTGACCAATCAGATATTTTAATCTATTGTTCATCCATTTAGGATCATTTTTGTTTGATCTGATTTCCCTATTTGGAACATAATTTGACTGAGCAGCTAGAACTATGCCCTGGAAAGCATCATATCGGCAACCATCACCACCTACCTGACCCCTAGTCAGGTCATTCCAGTTCAGCCCACCTAAGTAATTTTTCAGTCCTATGAAATCAGCCAAGCGAAAGTCAGGGACGGAGACTTGATTGCCATTATTAGGGGAATTCCATGATATGTTAAAACTGAGTGATTTGTGATCACTCTCCCCAAGCTCATCATTAACCTCAAGATTATTAATTAGTGTTTCCCTACTGGCAAGAACCAAGTCAAGGAGGTTATTTCCCCTAGTTGGCTCTGTCACAAACTGTTTTAAAAAACAATCCTGGATCGTATCAAGAAAGTCACCCGACTCTAAATTTCCTGTCAAATTGCTCCAGTCAATCTGTCTATAGTTGAAATCTCCCATTAGCACAACATTTTCGTATGTAGATGCCTTACGAATTTCGTCCCATAGAAGTTTACTGCACTCCCTATCAAGATTTGGGGCCCTGTAAATCACACCCAAAATTAGTTTTTCTCGGCCCTCGAGAAGCTGTAACCAAACAGATTCAGTGGCTGACGCTTCTAATTTAATATCTTGTCTAACACAACAATTTAAATTGTCTCTGACATACATCGCTACTCCACCACCTTTCCTGTTGACCCTGTCAGTGTGGAATAATTTATAGCCTTGTATGTGACATTCAGAGGGCATCTCTCTATCTTTCAGATTGAGCCAGGTCTCTGTTATAGCAATAATATCTATGTTTCCTGCACTTGCAATTAATCTTAGCTCATCTATCTTATTTCTAACACTCCTGCTATTAGTATAGTAAACCTTAAGGGAGCTAGTCCCTTGCTGCCCTCTGCTGTCCCCCTTTGTTTTCTGACCTGTTCTATTGTCTTTATTTATAACTTCATGCTGAATGCCTTTTATACATTTACTGTTTCCAACCCTAGTGTTGCAACCTGCTTGTTTCCCACACACACCCATACCTCTATCTTCCATCAGTTTAAAATCATAGGCATTTCACCAATGGCCTTCTCAATCGAGTCTGCAAGTGCTACCACCCCTGCCCCAGAGAGATGAACCCCATCCCTTGCATACATATCATGTTTGCCATAAAAGTTGTTCCAGTTGTCAATGAATGGGATTGCAAGTTCCTTGCAGTATCTGTCTAGCCAGCAATTTACACCAATTGCCCTAGACAACCATTCATTTCCTACTCCCCTTCTAGGCAAGATGCTACATATGATTGGGATCCCTCCCTTAGACTTAATGAAATCTATAGCTGACCTGTACTTATCTAGCAGCTCTTCTCTCCTACCCTTCCCAATATCATTTCCACCAGCACTGAGACAGATAATGGGCTTGTTCCCATTACCTGACATGATATTATCCAGTCTGTTGACAATGTCCCCAACACCAGCTCCAGGGAAGCACACTCTATCTCTCATCTTCTTATTCCTATTACAAAAAGCACGGTCAACATATCTTACCTGAGAGTCACCAACCACAAGAATGCGCTTACCTTCATTAGCAGGGGCAGTAGTACCCTTACCTTCACTGGCCACTGAAGTACATTCATCCTGGAGAACAGAGAAGCGATTTCCTACCTTCAGATCTTCACTCTTAACTTTCCTTACTCTGATGCGCCTCCCATTACTGTGAACAACTCGCCACTTGTAGCAGGTGCTGGGCTGCACCTCACTGCTGGTACCCGTTGCTACCTCCCCACCTACAGCCTCCTCACAGTGAGAGACAGACTGCACCTCACTGCTAGAAGCCTCATTCCCCACATCTCCAACCACCTCACACTCTCTCCCAGGCCCATTGAGGTGGACCTTCAGCCTCCTAATCTCCTCCTGGAGAAGCAAGACCTCCTCCTTCAACTCTCCAAACTCAGTTTTTAAAACACTGCAGAAGCAAGCCATGCTTTGTAACCGTCCACGCTAATCCCCAAAGCAGCTCAGGGTCTGTGACCTCACGTGACGACTGACCATGACATGCTCTAGGAAGCTGAAGGGGAAACTTACGAAGCAAGAAGACAGGAGGAGAAAAAAAAGCAACTGATAACATCATGAAAGCAATAGGAGAGGACGACATGACCCAGTTGATGATTTTCTGTGAATTGGGTGGTTTGCAAGAGAAAAAAAGGCCAGTCAAAGTGATTTTCAAAGCAGAATCAGCTTGACACAGCATCCTGCAAGAGAAAGTATATCTAAGGGACGTACTGAAGTACCAGAGGGTGTACCTTAACCATGACAGAATACAAGACGAAAGGCAAAAACTGAAGAGAGGGTACAAAGGCGCAAGGAGGAACGAGAGGCAAGGACAGATGAACAGGAGAACCCAGACTCAGGGAAAAGAGAAAATACAACCTCCTTCAGAACCACCCATAGAAGCACATCAACCACGACATCCCTAATGCAACCAAAAAATCTAAAGCAAAACCCACACACTGTACCCTCTGCCCCTACCCCCCTCATCACAACCCTCATAGAGCCTGCCAGGTCTCCAGCTCTCCCAACCCCAATGTTTTCCAAAGACAAGTGTTTTTAAAACAAAGTTGAAAGTTTGGTATATGTATGTGGGTGGAACAATAAATTAATATGAGAATTGGTATGGAAGAATCAAGGAGACATTCCCAGACATCATAGCGGTCACAGAAACGAAACTCACAGGGATGATAACAGACGCAATCTTACCACCCGGATATCAGATCCTGAAGAAAGGAGTTGCACTGCTCATTAAAAACTGATGGGGATTTGAGGAAATGGTAGGATTGAATGAAATTGGCAAAAGGGACTACATAGTAGGTACAATTCAGTCTGGGGGACATAAGGTAGTCATTGCAGTGATGTACAACCAGCCACAGAACTGCAGGAGGCAAAGAGAAGAATATGAAGAGAGCAACAGAGCAATGGTGTACACACTAGCTGAGGTGGCCAGAAGAGCTCACACAGGTAGAGCAAAGTTACTAGTTATGGGTGATTTCAATCACAAGGAGATTGATTGGGAAAACCTGGAGTCACATGGGGGTCCCAAAACATGGAGAACCAAGATGATGGATGTGGTACTGGAAAACCTCATGCATCAACATGTTTGGGACACTACCAGAGAGAGAGGGCAAGATGAACCAGCAAGACTGGACCTCGGAGAAAGGCCCCTTTGAGCTAGTGATCACATGATTCTGAACTTTGAATACATAGTAAAGTTACAAGTGGAGAGGGTAATAGCAGTAGGATAGGAAAAGCCAAACCATACAAGGGAGGACTACATAGTTATGAGGAACTTCCTGCAGGAGGTTCACTGGGAAAGAGAATTGGTAGGAAATTCAGTAAACGAAATGATGGACTACGTAACAACTAAATGCAAGGAGGCAGAGGAAAGTCGATTCCCAAGAGCAACAGAAATAATGGTAAGACCAGAACGAGCCCCTGGTTTACCCAAAGGTGTAGGGAGGCCAAAAACTAAGTGCACTAGAGAATGGAAAAAGTACAGAAGACGAAGGACCCTGGGAAATAAAGAGATATGTCGAAGAGCCAGAAAGGAGCATGCACAGATAAGGAGGGAGGCTCAGCGACAGTACGAAAACGACATAGCATCAAAAGTCAAGTCTAACCCAAAGCTGTTGTATAGGCACATAAGGAGGAAGACAAAAGTCAAGTACCAGGTAATCAGGCAGAGAGAAGGTGGGGAGCTCACAAGAAACGACCATGAAATGTGTGAGGAGCTCAACATGGGATTTAAGGAAGTATTTGCAGTGGAGACAGGAAGGACTCTGGGAAGTCAGAACAGAAATATAAATAACTCATTTTACCTTAATCCTATTATACAGAATAATAATGATATATTATCTCCTTTCTAGTATAATAATAAGGTATTAAATAGACCCCATTGAAAATAAGTCACTTTGTCTGACTTTTTTGGGTTATCCTAGGTTCTCTACACATATGTTGCTATGTATGATAATCTATGTAACTGTATGCTGCTAATTACGAGAATCTATGTAACTGTGTTTGTGTATACCTGAATAAATTTACGTACTTAGACCAGAGTCACTGACGTGTATAGTATGCAGAGTCGTGGAGAAGATTATCGGGACGGAAAAGGTGTAGCTCCTAGAAAGGAACAAGCTCATGATTTGACAAGGTGGACAAAGACTGGATGTTCCAGAGATGGGACACAGAAACAATGGGTCACAATTGGAAGATGAAGACTCAGATGGGTCAAAGAGATGTTAGGAAGTATTTCTTTAGTCATAGGGTTGTCAAGAAGTGGAATAGTTTGGCAAGCGATGTAGTGGAGGCAGAAACCATACATAGCTTTTAGACGAGATATGATATAGCTCATGGAGCAAGGGGAGACAGGACCTAGTAGCGATCAGTGAAGAGGCGGGGCTAGGAGTTATGTCTCGACCCCTGCAACAACACACACACACACACACACACACACACACACACACACACACACACACACACACACACACACACACACACACACACACACACACACACACACACACACACAAACACACACACATACATTCACACACATCCATACATAGCTTCAACAAGAGGCAGGGCCACGAGCAGTGACTTGACCCCTGTACCACAACTAGGTGAGTACACACACACACACACACACACACGTACACTAAACCTGACGACACTAGACGACAGGAGGGATAGAGAACATGATAATGACGTATAAAATAGAATGAGAAATTGACAATGTGGACAAAGCCAGAGTGTCTGAGATGGGACACAACAACATGGAGTCACAGCTGGAAGTTAAAATGTCGGATGAGACATAGGATTGTTAAGTATTTCTTTGGTTGTCAGGAAGTGGACCAATCTGGAGAGTGACGTAGTGGAGGCAGAATTCATACAAAACTGTAAGATGAAGCATGATAAGGCTCTTAGAGCAGGAGGAGAGTGGACCTAGCAGTGATCAGCAAAATGGCATGGCAACGAGCTATAACTCGATCCCTGGAACCACAGATAGATGAGTACACTCTTACACACTCACACACAGAGTAAACCTAGTAGGGACCAGTGAAGAGGAGGGGCCAGGAGCTATGAGTTGATCCCTGCAACCACACACACACATACAGAAGCTCCATACATAGAGTAAAGAGAGTGAACTTGGCAATCAGCAAGTTGAGAGGCGGGGGCCATGAGCTGGGACTCGACCCTTGCACCTATATGTAGGGGAATAAATATAAAACAACATAGTCTACTGGCTCTCATATAAAGGTAGTCCGGCTTACTCATGAGTACAAGAAAATGATAAATTTGAGGAGCAGTTAAACCCGAGTAACAGAGGGAAGTACATGAGATGAGCTGTATTATCTAGATAAGATTATAAATTGTATGAGGAATGGAATATAAAATTCAATTTTCTTCAGGAGGAAATTGAGGTGATGTGCAATATAACAAAAGAGGAGTTTGTGGAGCATGAAAAAGAATTATTATGGCTAAGTAAAGGGCTCGTTGGATTCACAGGATGAGAATACATTGAACAGAAGAAATTTCTCTGAGGACCAGGAAGTAATCGCGACACACAATGTCCAATCATCTTTCAGCTTTCAGTGTTCATGGGTTTTTCTCAAGGGAAACAATTTCTTGATGTAACGTTGTGTAAGTTATCAAATGCCAGTTTTAAAACAAAATTTGTTTCTGTCAAGTAACTGAACAATGTCTCGTCTGATCAAAAATAAGTCACAGTGCTTAACATTATTAAGATATCCTAGGTTAAATCAGCTTAATGTTCTTCTATGTGTGCATGTAACATTTGATGGCCTTTAAGATCATTCTTAAACATTTGAATGTTATGTATACTAGGTTAACATAAAACTCACTTTCTTAAAAGTTGGTCAGTCTTCGAGGAATGGATTGGCTGATTTTAGCCTGCCTAGGTCCATAATAGTTTATTTTGTTTGTGTGTGGCGGGAAAAATTGGAAACATTAAAATACTGTTATTCTGAGTGCCGCATCCGATTCACTTCACACCTTCAATACTCATAACACAATAATGCCACACCTAAGCGGCTTCATGCTCATTATGCTTCTGTGTTTTAGGATATTGGTCTCTCTCGTCTTTTTAAATGTTTAAATTAGATTTGTATCGTATTTGCCCGAATTTAGGATTTTTATTAAGGAAATTTTGATATCAGTTTCCAGATGATGACTTATGAATGTCTATTCTGAATTCATTTAAATCTTCAAAAATATATTTAACTGTATTATCAATTTATGCTACATTCTCCACTATTCTGATCATGTGCATTGAACAGCAAAGGATTGGAATTAAGGAATATGAGGATACACTCCTAGGATCGCGCAGCGACCGAAATATATCCAGTGTTTTTGTCCTTTCTCCTCCTTTTCAATTTCATTTTCTTCATAACTCAAGAAAGCCTCATCCAATTGACTTCAAATTTTAACACTTTTTAAGGGTAACGAGGACCAAATTCTTAAAATAATTGATATGTTCACATACTCTTTAACCAATGTTATTAAACGTTATTAAGCATCCTGGAATCCCTCTAATAACTTTCCAGATCTTCAGTGGCGGAGCTTTGAACGTACAAAAGTGCCAAAAAATAGGACAACGGTTGAGAGTGAAATTCAGGTATGTTTGTGCAAATTTTATTTTATTTGAAAAATCGTGTGAAATTTTTATTACCGAAAAATCACGTTAAACAAAATTCAGTTTACAGTTTATCGCTTTTGAACATCTTTAATATTTAATTGGTGATGCATCTCAGGGCCATTATAGTATCTATAAAGTTTCGTTTTGCGTGCAGGCAAATTTATTGACGTAGTAAAATGAAATGTAACTATTAATTGATTGAATCTGTGCCATAATTGAATAAAATTATTCTTTTGATAGGCTTCAAATTTTCACCATTGGCATGGTTCCACACTGTCAGTTGGTGGCATAAGTCCCAATTAATCAGTCTTATTGAATAAATAGAGATACTACTCCTTTTTTATTATTCAATATTTTACGAATTCTTCTTCAGGCTGGCTTCAAAATGTTATTGGCGATGCATTCTAAAATAAGGATGATTACCAATAAGTTTAGAATGCCTAGAAGCAAATTTAAAAATTTACTGAAATAGTTAAAAAACCTGAATCACTAAAATCGTATAATTTTCTCTGGAATGCCTTTTCTAGTCGTCTTCAATTTTTTGCTATTGTTGGACATCATTAAAACAACTTGTTAGGTTAGGTAAGGTTCGTCAGGAAACAGGAGAAATGTTTCCTGACTCGGGTCTTAGTCAGATGATGACCCGCCTGCGGAGCTGTGGTCATAAATTTCAGTTTCCCAGTTTTATTCAAGCTATTGTTACATGTGTAATAACTATTGAATATTATTATTATTAAAGATTAGCCGGTATTCTCCCGGCCAGGGCCTTTTCCAAGTGGTGGCCCGGCCTTGGCTCCCTCTTTAGGGAGTGTCTGAGACCTAAGTCTCCCATGGGAGGAGGCACAAGTACCTCCTCATCTTTGGGACCAACTGTCCCCAGGCCTAGCCACAAGCTAGGCCTCTCTGGTCTGCCATCCCCGCCCCAAGGGGACAAATGGGAATGACAGTCTTGTGAGCTAAAGGCTCGGGCTCAGGCACCTACCCTACCCTAGAAGGGTTAGGCATGGTATCGATCAACTATTGAATAATTCTTCTAATCTGATTGACACCTGAAATTTTTGTTTATTTTAATAATAAGTATTATTATACTACTTTTGAGCTGTGTGGATGCTAATTTGCCACAAAATATCTCGTTTTTATTTTGTATTATATTTTTTCGCACATTGTAGACAGTTTTAAATAAAAAATGTTAAAGGCAAATAAGGGGGAACTTTCCTATTTTTCGGAAAATTAACAGCAACATTTTTTCGTTTTCTTTATTACAAATTTTCGTTAATTTTTGGAGAAAGCCCTTTTTGATCGGCTTTAAAAATTCAATGTTTGTATAATGTATCTTGGGCAAGATTCATTGGACTATTTACATATGTGGTGACTACATCTGTGGGTGTCCCATAGCTCGATCGCTAGCGCATTGAGGTCCGGGGTTCGAATCTCCCCCGGTAAGGCTGAGAAAAGTAGGGACGTGTTTCCATAAGACACCTGCTATCACTGTTCACCGATCAGTATAAAATGGGTACCTGGGTGTTAGTTGACTGGTGTGGGTCGATTCATGGGACAACACTGACCTAATTTGCCCGAAATGCTCAGCATAACAAGCGGCTTTCTGTATAGCAGTATGTTATTGATATCAGCTAGGATTGTATACCTTGTACATGTAGCAAATAAAGATATTATTATTATTATTATTATTATTATTATTATTATTATTACTACCACTACTACTATGCTACTTAGGTCATTCTCATATTTTTGTTTTTATGAGGTTACTAGACAAAGGTTCCTCTAATCGGCTATTTTGCGTCTCTTAACTTTGAAATGGTAAAGTATTATTTTTTACCTTATTACGTTATTTTTCTTGATGCTGATGAAAGGCTTTCTATCCAGGTAACTGGACTTCCTCTTGTTTGAATCGAATTCGAATACTTCCCTTTCCCTGGCGCTATATTGTCCCAACAGGTTTACTGCTTTCTTCTGATTAAAATATAAAATTTTTCATAGGATACATCGGATTGATGCACCTTATGATAAATCGATGGAAAATATATATGGAAAAATCGTATGATATCGACGGAACGTTTCATAAGTTAAGATTGTGTGGGCACAAATTCCGTATGATTCTTTGCAATAACCTAAAAATTCGTCTTTTGACAAGTTTTAAATTTTTAGTGCTGATGTGTTTTCCTCAAGGGAAACTTGATATTAGGGTGTTGTAAATTATGAGTATAAATTAGAATATTGTCCTTTGGAATGGTACTTTATCAGAGTTGAGGGAGAGTTCATTGCTGTAACTCCGACTTGATAGCTTACTCGGTAATCTGGGTGTCAAGTGGAACTCACTTCAATTCAGACTCCCATCTGCTCCACATGACTGCATTTTAGGATTGTTAATTAGTGATTGTATTGACCATACGTAAGGGTGACCTAATTAATAATCCGCTGTTGTTGTGACCTTCAGACGTTACTGTCAGCTTTAAATTTTCAACACTGATGCATCCAATTTAGAAAAAAGAAAGAACTGATACCAGTGTGTAGGTGGCAATTTGTGATATTTTCTCAGTAAGCTGTCGTAACTGTTCCTCATCTGAACGACTTCATTTGTTAATTGCTGATGTATCATAATTATCAGAAAACCTACACGCTGAGGCATCATATGATATGCATCAGCATTTAATCTGTGTAGGTGATAACTTACCAACAAATTGACGTGATAAATATACTTGGACTCGTTGTATCAAGAATGATAGTTTGAGCGCTGGTATGTTTTGCTCAACAGAAAGTTAGTATTACGTAGCTGCATAAGTTAGAGTTCTTAAATTTAATGATAATGTTATTATGTAAAAGAAAGTTCAGTCCCAATAATGTAATTAAATTAAACAGAGTTGTTTCCCAATCATGTTATTATATATAAGTTGACTGTGTGGCTGCAACTCAGGCAATTTACAATTTACAAGCAAAATTTAAACTTGGAATTGCTGGATTTCGTTGGTCATTCCTTGGTACTTAGTGTCTCACTAAAAGGAAGATTTGATATTTTAATGGCCTTTGCAGCCTTTAATTTGTTAACACTATTAAAAACATTCTGCAGTATCATACTTAAACCTCTGGATCACTAAATAATTTGGCAATCAAGGCAAAATAATAAGTAGACATTAAAACCACTTTAGACTTACAATGCAAAGATTCCTTTGTAAAATTATCTTCAACGTTCAGGAGAAATGATTACTTAACTTAAAGCCTAAAGCAAACATTAAACATTAAACTGAATTTAAAATATTCGAAAGCTTTTTACTGTGTTATGAGCTGACATGTGTTCTCTGGAAGAGGAATAACTGTGATTATTTCACAGGTCAACACTTATAACACAGTCTTATAAACAATGAAAACAATTTTTATCTTGTTCTCCAAGTGCCACACATATATACCCAAGAAGACATATACGGTCACACATCCGGTATATATATGCACATATCATGCACACCTTGTAGGTACATATATACATAACACACATACATGCACACAAACAAGCATATGTTCATACATAAATACATATGCATACATATGCACAAACATATAAACACACACACACACACACACACACACACACACACACACACACACACACACACACACACACACACACACACACACACACATATTTAAATATATATGGAAATAAATGGTATAAAATACCGACACAATGGAAATATAAACACATATGCAGTATAATGTGATCCTTTATTGACTACGTTTCGCCCACACAGTGGGCTTTTTCAAGTCACAAACAGATCTACCTGGGGTGGAAGGGACTCGAGTATTTATAGTCAGGTTCAGAATGCTGAGGTCAGGTAGAGAATGCTGCATCTGATGATGTACCGATTGGGGTTATAGAGTCTAAAATCTTGGGTAGCTTGGTAGGAGATTGGATAAGTTTGTGAACAGACCTTCTACAGTGTTCTTCCATTCCTGCGTTCTTATGTGGGATAGCGA
Organism: Cherax quadricarinatus; assembly: GCF_038502225.1. Taxonomy (NCBI): domain Eukaryota; kingdom Metazoa; phylum Arthropoda; class Malacostraca; order Decapoda; family Parastacidae; genus Cherax; species Cherax quadricarinatus. The sequence continues at coordinate 53,071,576 of NC_091299.1, read as the reverse complement.
TGAAGAAGTTTCTTGGCAAGTGGTTCAGCTATGTTACAGAAGCCACTATTCTGGTTGAAGTTGTCGGATATAGAAATAAGTGATGATTCCAGGATTCTTCGGTATTGAGTGTTGTCTTCTGTGGCGATAAGTCTTGAGTTTCTGTAGTTTATCAAGTGGTTGTGTGAATTACGGTGTTGTACACAGGCATTCCTTGTGTCATCAGACCTGCTTGCGTATTGGTGTTCTGAAATACGTGTTTGGAGGTCCCTTGATGTTTCGCCCACGTATAATTTGTTGTAGTCATTACAAGGGATTATGTATACCCCTGCAGAGGGTGGAAGCTTGTCCTGTCTATCACTGGTAATGTCCTTGATGGTCGTGGTTGAGGAGGTAGATACTTGGAATGAGGTATTGGAAAAGATGTTCGAAACGTGTTTGGCAATGGAGTTGGTGGGGAGGACTAAGTATCTCTTCTCGGCAGTGTCTTCTCTGGGTGTGTTGAAGATGTTCAATGCCCGTCGTCTGCAGTCTCTGATGAAGTGACGAGGATAGTGGAGTTCAGAAAATACTTGTTCAATTTTCGTGCATTCTTCTTCAAGAAACTCATTGCTGCAGATTCTGAGTGCACGCAGGAAGAAGCCTATAATTACACCACGTTTAGTTTTGGTGTCGTGGTGAGAGTAGAAGTGGAGAAGATCGTTTTGGTTGGTGTTTTTTCGATAGACTTTAAAACGAAGTTCGTGGTCAGCCTTGCAGAGCAGAACATCAAGGAAAGGAAGAGTGTTGTGGACTTCTTCAAGTGTGAACTGGATTGAAGGCTCGACCTGGTTGAGCTTGTCTTGGAGAGCTTGAACGTTGAAGCGTTTAGGAGTTATGAGGAGAATGTCGTCAGCATAACGGAGCCATGGAACATGGAACATCTAGAAGCCGAACGTTTCTCCACCATTATTCCTTCGTCTGTCACCTGGCTCCGTTATGTTGACGACATTCTCCTCATAACTCCTAAACGCTTCAACGTTCAAGCTCTCCAAGACAAGCTCAACCGGTCGAGCCTTCAATCCAGTTTACACTTGAAGAAGAAGTCGGCAACACTCTTCCTTTCCTTGAAGTTCTGCTCTGCAAGGCTGACCACGAACTTCGTTTTAAAGTCTATCGAAAAAACACCAACCAAAACGATCTTCTCCACTTCTACTCTCACCACGACACCAAAACTAAACGTGGTGTAATTATAGGCTTCTAACTGCGTGCACTCAGAATCTGCAGCAATGAGTTTCTTGAAGAAGAATGCACGAAAATTGAACAAGTATTTTCTAAACTCCACTATCCTCGTCACTTCATCAGAGACTGCAGACGACGGGCATGAAACATCTTCAACACACCCAGAGAAGACACTGCCGAGAAGAGATACATAGTCCTCCCCACCAACTCCATTGCCAAACACGTTTCCAACATCTTTTCCAATACCTCATTCCAAGTACCTACCTCCACAACCACGACCATCAAGGACATTACCAGTGATAGACAGGACAAGCTTCCACCCTCTGCAGGGGTATACATAATCCCTTGTAATGACTGCACCAAATTATACGTGGGCGAAACATCAAGGGACTTCCAAACACGTATTTCAGAACACCAATTCGCAAGCAGGTCTGACGACACAAGGAATGCCTGTGTACAACACCGTAATTCACACAACCACTTGATAAACTACAGAAACTCAAGACTTATCGCCACAGAAGACAACACTCAATACCGAAGAATCCTGGAATCATCACTTATTTCTATATCCGACAACTTCAACCAGAATAGTGGCTTCTGTAACATAGCTGAACCACTTGCCAAGAAACTTCTTCATCGCTATCCCACATAAGAACACAGGAATGGAAGAACACTGTAGAAGGTCTGCTCACAAACTTATCCAATCTCCTTTCCAAGCTACCCAAGATTTTAGACTCTATAACCCCACTCGGTACATCATCAGATGCAGCATTCTCCACCTGACCTCAGCATTCTGAACCTGGCTATAAATACTCGCGTCCCTTCCACCCTAGGTAGATCTGTTTGTGACTTGAAAAAGCCCACTGTGTGGGCGAAACGTAGTCAATAAAGGATCACATTATACTGCATATGTATTTATATTTTAAATATATATATTCATTAACTTACGTTAGATATTTTTGACTGCGCTTCACTATTCCTTCGGGTGCACTGAAGTAGAGGTGTTAGAGAATTTGAGATACGAGAATACTTCCCTGGAATTATTGAGATAGAGGCATTCTTTTCTGGATACGAGATAGCGTTCTCGAGTCACCGAGGAAGCTATGTTTTCGGGATGGAGGAATGAATTCCTCTGGTCACACAGCAAGGGAAACACATCTAATTTAACATGTTATTGCTATTCTAGGAGGCGTGTTGTGGCAGCAAAAATTTACCCGGCGCTCAGGAAAGTGAGGTACGCATTCCTGCCCTGACACTGGCAGTTGACTACCGCCAAGTTCACTCAGTGCTCAATAACTCATTGGTGAGTAGCCCAGGAATGCTGTAATATCTAGCCAAGTTGTCAGCGGTACTCTGTGTGCCTGGCCCTCAATCTGTCTGTGATAGTCGCCGTGTATTTAATGTGTATCTTTCTGTTGCAATGTCCTTCCTATATGTTTTTTTCTTGCATTAACAATATATATATATATATATATATATATATATATATATATATATATATATATATATATATATATATATATATATATATATATATATATATATATATATATATATATATATATATATATATATATATATATATATATATATATATATATATATATATATATATATATGTCGTGCCGAATAGGCAGAACTTGCGATCTTGGCTTAAATAGCAACGCTCATCTTGCCATATAGGACAAGTGAAAATTTGTGTATGCAATATTTCGCCAAAATCATTCTGAACCTAACGAAAAAAATGTATTTCACTGGGTTTGTTTAGTATTAAATTATTGTAAACAAATCTAAAATATATTTAGTTGGGTTAGGCTAAAATAAATTGATCTTGTTATAATAAGGTTAGGTATGTTTTCTAAGATTCTTTTGGTGCAAAATTAAAATTTTTTACATTAACATTAATGAAAAAATTATATCTTTAAACGTAAAAGAGAAAATTTCAGAAAGGACTTAATTTTAAATAAGTTCTTGCTAATTGACCAGTTTTACACATTCGGCACGACATATATATATATATATATATATATATATATATATATATATATATATATATATATATATATATATATATATATATATATATATATATATATATATATATAATAAGATCTCAATAGACAAGTGATATTAGAATATGCAAAGCAACCACTGTGAAAGAATAGCGAATAACAAAAAAGCACAGTACCGTGACTAGAACGATACACAAACAACCCTCACATAGAAAGAGGAGCTTACGAGGACGTTTCGGTCCGATTTGGACCGTGTGACTTTATAAATGGTCCAAGTCGGACCGAAACGTCGTCGTAAGCTTCTCTCTTCTATGTGAAGGTTATTTGTGTAAAGAATAGCGAAATTGCAAGCGCTTTCGTGACTTCTCACATTGTCAAGGAACTATAAAAAAACGAAACATCAAAGGCATATGAAGGGTCAAGACTACGTCTCACCATGACGTCACCACAACAAAGCTACACCTCACACACGCGTGACGACACCCGACTCTGTGAAACCCTTCTAATACTCTTCCAAAGAATTAAGATTTATTACTTGTCTAATGTATCATTAAATTCTTCCTAAACTTTATTGAATATAAATGAATTCAATTTATATAAACCTAAGGAAATATTCATATTATTGTCAAAACTGCTTTTTATGAAACAAGATTCAATTATATTCCTGTCGACCATGGACTTGCTTGATACAACTTTCTCAACTTTTTGAAAATCAATTGGATGGTTTAAATCTCTTACAGGAATAAATAGAGCATTAGAATCTTGTCCAGTTCTAATGCTATATTTATGTTGTTTTAATCTTAGTTCGAGAATTTTACCAGTTTGACCGTAATTAACTTTATCGCAAATTTTTACAAGGAATCTTATAGACACATCCATCAGCATTTTGGGGAGAATTCTTTATCAAAAGTTTTTTTTACTGTATCAAGATTTTTAAATAAAAGTTTGATACTAAAAGTCTTAAGAAGAGAAGGCATATCAACCAAGTTTTCATGGTAAGGGAGAACGAACATATTTTAAGTTGAATAAGGTTGATTGTTCCTTTTTGTATTATTAAAAGTATTTCTAGCAATTTTAAAAGATTTTTCAATTACGTTTCTTGGGTATTTTAGATCATTGCCTCTTTCATAAATTTTGGATATTTCTTCATCTATGAACTCTGGACTACAAATAAGTAAAGCTCTCAAAAACATTGATGAGAAAACGAACAGTTTAACTCTATCTTGATGTGAAGAATAATAGTTGACATAGGAACAGTTATTTGTATGATTTCCATAAATTTGAAATTTAATATCATTATTAAACTTAATAATTAAAGCAGTTAGAAAAGGATATGAGTTGTTTCGAACTCAACAGTAAAGTTTATAGAAAGAGCTAAGTTATTTAATTTAACAAGGAAATGGTTTATATGTACATTCTTAAGCATAAGACACAAAATATCAACATATCTGAACCATTTAGCTCTATTAGGGAGGATTGTGTTAAGCAGTCTTGTTTCAAAAAATTCCATGAATAAGTTACTAAGAACAGGTGAAAGAGGATTTCCCATTGCCATACCAAACTTCTGAGTATAAAACTCCTCATTAATACACATTTTGTATCAACACTGCAAATTTTAATAAGTTTAATGAAAGTAGGAACTGGCAATGGTAAATCGTAATTAACAGGTTCTTCAGAAAAGAAATATAATAAATCATCAACTGGAACTTTTGTAAACAAGGAAGTAACATCAAAACTAACCATGTTGAAATCATTTATATATATATATATATATATATATATATATATATATATATATATATATATATATATATATATATATATATATATATATATATACGTCGTGCCGAATAGGCAGAACTTGCGATTTTAGCTTAAATAGCAACGCTCATCTTGCCATATAAGAAGAGTGAAAATTTGTGTATGCAATAATTTCGCCAAAATCATTCTGAACCTAACGAAAAATATTTCACTGTTTGTTTAGTATTAAATTATTGTAAACGTATCGAAAATATATTTAGTTGCGTTAGGCTAAAATAAATTGTTCTTGTTATAATAAGGTTAAGTAAGTATTCTAAGATTCTTTTGGTGCAAAATTATAAATTTTTACATTACTATTAATGAAAAATATATATATCTAAACGTATAAGAGAAAAATTAAGAAAGGACTTAATTTTAAATGAGTTCTTGCTAATTGACCAGTCTTACATATTCGGCACGACATATTTTGCCAGAATCGGAAGTCTATAAGGCGATCGTGTCATTTCCAGTAGGATCTGCAGGTGGCTACACTGGAATTCGACCTCAGCACCTCAAAGAGATGGTAAATCCAGTACTCGGTGAATCTGCATCAATTCTTCTCACCGAGTTAACAACTTTCGTCAACAATTGCCTGGCTGGGCGAATCCCAGAAGAAATTAAACCTTTCTTTTTCGGAGCCTCACTGTGTGCTTTGAAGAAGAGGGATGGGGGAATCAGACCCATTGCAGTTGGAAACACCCTTCGCCGTCTCGTTGCCAAAGCAGCAGTGAGAAACATTCGCCTAGAATCTGCCACTTTACTCCAGCCACACCAACTGGGCTTTGGGGTCTCTCAAGGCAGTGAAGCTGCAGCTCATGCCGCAAGAGCCTACATCAGGGAACCCTACCAGAAGACAAGGCCATAGTCAAACTTGATTTTAGAAATGCCTTTAATATGGTGAAGAGAGATGCTGTTTTGCCAGCTGTTCGGGATCGGTTCCCCAGTCTTTTTCCCTTCATTTCAGCCGGCTACAGCAAACCCTCAATTCTTTTTTTTTGGAGAACATGAAATTCAATCATCAGAGGGTGTTCAGCAGGGTGACAAACTCGCTCCACTTCTCTTGTGCTTGGCAGTAAGAGAACTAATTTCCAGCCTATGCAGTGAGCTCAATATCTGGTACCTGGATGACGGCACTCTGGCAGGTACTGAAGAGTCCCTGGTGGGGGACCTACAACTGGTGAAAACACAGGGAGAAGACTTGGGACTCATCCTCAATCCCTCCAAGTGTGAAATCATCACAGCGAACCAGGAAATAATGCTGTGCGAAGAATCCTTCCGGAAGTCTCAACTACCACTCCGTCCAACAGTACCCTCTTGGAGGCACCGCTGGATCACCAGGCCATCGACACTGTCCTCAGGGACAAATTGAATGACCTGATGAGAATGGAGGAGAGAATAAGCGATCTTGATGCCCATGATGCTCTGTATCTCCTCACAAGGTGTCTTACTATGCCAAGACTCGCTTACTTCTTGAGGTGTGCACCCTCTTTTGACAACCCAACACTCGATGAATATGACGCACACCTGAGATCAACTTTCAAGAAGGCACTGAACCTGTCACTAGAGGATGAGCAATGGGATCAGGCAACCCTCCCAGTGCGACTGGGAGGTATAGGGGTGCGGAAAGAAACGCATGTTGCGTTACATGCTTTTCTGTCTTCGTGTTTGGCTTCCGGTGCATTAGTCAAGAAGATAGTACCCGAACGCTTGAGAGACGTGGTAGGAGCTCAAGACCCCAGGTTTACTGAAGCAGCGATTCGGTGGGACACCCTTACAGACTCCTCCAGTAGACCAGCTCCTCCCAAACAGCACAAACAGTCCCACTGGGACAAACCGATCATGGAAAAAATCGCCAACACAATGCTCTCCAATGCTTCAGGAAAGGACAAAGCTCGTCTCTTGGCAGTGAAGGCACCACACTCAGGAGATTTCCTGTTAGCTGTTCCCAATTCCTTCCTGGGCACCCGTCTCGACCCACAGGCCATTCGGATTGGTGTTGCTCTTCGCCTAGCCGCCCCCATCCTCACTGAACATAGGTGTATTTGCGGCAGGGCGACAGCTGATCAATTCGGACTTCATGGTCTCGTGTGTCACACAGCAGAAGGGAAGTATGCCAGACATTAGGAGGTCAATGACATCATAAAGAGAAGCCTCTCCACAGCCCGTTGCCCAGCTCAACGGGAACCCCAAGTACAGAGGTCTGATGGCAGTCAAAAGCGTCCTGATGGAGCCACTATGCTACCCTGGAAGGATGGAAAGCAGATTGCCTGGGACTACACCTGTGCTGCCACATTGGCAGACACCTACTTGCCATACTCCGTAGTAGAAGGGGGTGGAGCCGCCAGCCACAGGGAGACCCAGAAGATCCGAAAATATGAAGGCCTTCCCCCTTGCCATTACTTCATTCCAATAGGGTCGGGGACCCATGGAGCATGGGGCAAGTGTGCTCTAAAGTACCTCAAAGAGCTGGGTGAAAAGCTCATCATAGAAACCAAGGACCACAGGGCGACCAGCTTTTTCTTTCAGACTCAGTGTTGCGATCCAGAGAGGAAATGCCTGCAGCATTCTGGGGAAGCGGCCCACTGCAGGGGAGCTGGACGAAGTATTGGAGATGTAGCTCTGAGTTACCTATGTTGTTTTGCTTTCTGTTCTATTTTTGTGATTGTTGGCCAATGTATTTTTGTCTTTAAAACATACTTGAAATATAGGGGGTGGTAGGAGAAAATTCTCAAACAGCTTCAGCGAAAACCTTGAGTTTTCCATGAAGCAAGTTTATTCTTTTCTCTGAGGATGAGGGTCCCTATGACAGTTCTAGAGGTGGTACCTCCCTATATTATATATATATATATATATATATATATATATATATATATATATATATATATATATATATATATATATATATATATGTATATATATATATATATGTCGTGTCGAATATGTAAAACTGGTTAATTAGCAAGAACTAATTTAAAATTAAGTCCTTTCTAAAATTTTCTCCTATACGTTTAAAGATATATTTTTTTCATTAATGTTAATTTAAAAAATTTTAATTTTGCACCAGAAGAATCTTAGAAAACTTACCTAACCGTATTATAACAAGTACAAATTATTTTAGCCTAACCCAACTAAATATATTTTAGATTTGTTTACAATAATTTAATACTAAACAAACACAGTGAAATATATTTTTTTCGTTAGGTTCAGAATGATTTTGGCGAAATTATTGCATACACAAATTTTCACTTGTCCTATATGGCAAGATGAGCGTTGCTATTTAAAATTAAGTCCTTTCTAAAATTTTCTCTTATACGTTTAAAGATATATTTTTTTCATTAATGTTGATGTAAAAATTTATAATTTTGCACCAAAAGGAACTTAGAAAACTTACCTAACCTTATTATAACAAGCGCAATTTATTTTAGCCTAACCCAACTAAATATATTTTAGATTTGTTTACAATAATTTAATACTAAACAAACACAATGAAATATATTTTTTTCGTTAGGTTCAGAATGATTTTGGCGAAATTATTGCATACACAAATTTTTACTTGACCTATATGGCAAGATGAGCGTTGCTATTTAAGCCAAGATCGCAAGTTCTGCCTATTCGACAGGACATATATATATATATATATATATATATATATATATATATATATATATATATATATATATATATATATATATATATATATATATATATATATAAACCCTTTCTCCTGTATACATCACTAAAGTTAAAAAGAGACACGTTTGTTTTTCTTTTTGGGTCACCCTGCCTCGGTGGGAGATGGCCAGTTTGCTGAAAGGAAGAAGATATATATATATATTTATATATATATATATATATATATATATATATATATATATATATATATATATATATATATATATATATATATATAGGTCCACCTCTGGTGTAAATTATGGGACCCTTAGGCTCGGAGAATTGGATAAAAAGGCTTCAAGGAAGAATATTTGGATTTCTTCCTGAAGCCGTTTGAATATTCCACTTCACCTACCACCCCATCTTTTCAATTTTTTGTTTTTTACCAATAGGAATATTTTATTACATAATACAGTACAAAAGATTTAAGAGATACAGTGTTGATATAAAGGTGGCATATACGGTACATGTTGTTACGTGTGTATCACCGATTATAAGGCGAAAATCTCATCCAGCTCCTCAGAGCTGGGGCGTGTGCCCAAATACAGCAGTCATTACCCCTTTGAACAGCCGCACTGAGCCGCTGGAACAGAAAACTAGCTGCCCTGGGATCCCTAGTTACCCTGATGAGTCTTTTTCCCAGCTCCTTAAGGAACTTAGATGCATTCTTTCCCCATGAGCCAAGGGTCTCTGAGCCTATGGGAACAAACATATAATGATGGGCAAGTTCTCCATATTTTCTAGACTTTTGGGACTCCCTGAAGGTGGCAGCTGCCCCTCCTTCCTCCCTGGTGTATTGGAGATAGGTATCAGCCAAGGTAGATGCACATGTATAGTCCCACACCACCTGCTTCCCATCTGTCCAGGCTTTAAGGGTGATACCATCTGGACGCTTATGACTTCCATCAGATCTGCATAGCTGGGGTGACTCCCTTACTGCTGGGCATCCGGCTGTTGTGAGGCTCCTCTTGATAATGTTATTAACCTCCTCATGTCTTCAAATCTTTCCCTCGGATTTACGGCACACAAGACCGTGGTACCCGAATCGGTCTGCTGCTTCACTGCCACAAATGCACCTGTGTTCGGCGAGAATATGGGCGGCAAGTCGATGGGCAACACCGATGCGGATGCTCTGTGGGTCGAGGAGTGTGCCAAGGCAGGAGTTGGGAACAACCAACAGAAAATTCCCTGCATGAGGGGCTCTCACTGCCAGGAGGCGGGCTCTATCCTTCCCTGACAGACTCTGAAGCATTGTTGAGGGTATATTTTCCACTATTGGACCATCCCAGTGCGATTGTTTGTAGTTGTTTGGGGGAGCAGGTCTGGTTTCAGAGCCCGTTAGATTATCCCAGATCATGGCTCCGTCAATATATATTATATATATATATATATATATATATATATATATATATATATATATATATATATATATATATATATACAACATTTGCTACATTGTTCTCCTATCCAGCCTATCATATGTCTTTTCTAAAGACATATGATAGGCTGGATGAACGAATTTTGGTCGTGACCAAAATTCGTTCCAAAACTCTGATTTGGTCGTGACCCGACCCTAATTTCCCCATTGGATTGTATGTAAATATGATTAATCCTTTCCAGACCTCTACGAACTGTATGTAAATGTTTTTTTTTTTTTTTGAGATTTCTAAGATAAAAATAGTTAATTATAGTAAACTCAATAGTAAAAACCTTGAACAACAGAGAAAACCAACTTTGCAAGAGTCCGTTCTAGACCCCTAAGAACCGTTCGCTGTAAACAATTTTTTTTTTTTAGCTGATAGGCGAACTCCATTAATGGCTGATAGGTGAACTCCATTAATGGCTGAGAAGTGGACTCCATTAATGGCTGAGAAGTGAACTCCATTAATGGCTTAGAAGTGAACTCCATTAATGACTGAGAAGTGAACTCCGGTTTCTTTCATTTTTGGTGTACGTTAAGGAGGATCTTCTCATCATACATTGCCCAAGTCTCGATAAGATAACCCAACAAACAACTGAGAAAAAATATGTATACCAAAATTCATTCAAGGCAAACTTTAGCATGGTACTGGCACTGCCAGAAGCTGTTTGCACACTACCTGTTAATCTGAATTTATCACGGTCATAATCACTGTAACTTACGAATAACTTCCAAGATAATCGACGAAAACGAGCGCCCACCCAAAAAATAAAATCGTGAAAATAAATCACTCTGACTTTTTTGGGTTATCCTAGGTTCTGTACACATATCCTGCTGTGTAGGATAATCTGTGTAACTGTATTTGAGTATACCTGAATAACATACTTAGTTTTATGTTACATTATAAGTGTATGTCACAATTACATAGATTATCATACATAGCAGCATATGTGTAGAGAACCTAGCATAACCGAAAAGTCAGTCAGTGGCTTATTTTCACTGGGGTCCGTTACCGCCCCTTAGCCACCCCTTAGCCGCCCCTTAGCCACCCCTTAGCCACCCCTTAGCCACCCTTTAGCCACCCCTTAGCCGCCCCTTAGCAGCCCCTTAGCCGCCCCTTAGCAGCCCCTTAGCCGCCCCTTAGCCGTCCCTTAGCCGTCCCTTAAGTACACAAACAATAATCAAAGTTTAAAAAATCTTTAATTATACAAAATAATCCACAGTTTAATAGAAAAAAAAGCTTAAAAAACATAGGAAAAAAACTTACTGTAAACCAAGAAACAAAATGAATTAAAAAACACGAAATACAACACAAGGAGTTCACAGTGAATAAACGCACATCTGACCAAGACCGACTACAAGGCGACGGTCAGTGTTAGGTGTACACACAACAGGAAGTGGGAAAAAATGGCGCATGCAAAAAAAAAAAAAAATGGAGCGGTATGTGAAAATTGGCGCAGCTGTGTTTGTTCGGCACCCGATTACGTGTTCGTGGCCAGATGCAAAAATTTGGCGAGTTTAGTGGTCATGAACCGATTTGCTCGTGTTCGGAAGCATTCGTGACCAGAGGTTCCTTTGTATATATATATATATATATATATATATATATATATATATATACACATATATATATATATATATGTGTTTATATATATATATAAATATATATATGTGTGTATATATATATATATATATGTGTGTATATATATATATATATGTGTATATATATATATATATATGTGTATATATATATATATATATATATATATATATATATATATCGTGCCGAATAGGCAGAACTTGCGATCTTGGCTTAAATAGCAAGGTTCATCTTGCCATATAGGACAAGCGAAAATTTGAGTATGCAATAATTTCGTCAAAATCATTCTGAACCTAACGAAAAAAATATATTTCGCTGTGTTTGTTCAGTATTAAATTATTGTAACCAAATCTAAAATATATTTAGTTGGGTTAGGCTAAAATAAATTGTTCTTGTTTTAATAAGGTTAGGTAAGTTTTCAAAGATTCTTTTGGAGCAAAATTATAAATTTTTGCATTAACATTAATGAAAAAATATATCTTTAAACGGATAAGAGAAAATTTTAGAAAGGACTTAATTTTAAATGAGTTCTTGATAATTGACCGGTTTTACATCTTCGGCACGACATGTACATATATATATATATATATATATATATATATATATATATATATATATATATATATGGTATAAACCTTGGTAATAAATACCGACAAGTTGGTTTAGAAAGACACGTAAGCAAACACTATAACATATTTATTAGAAAACGTTTCGGTCCTGGGACCTTGATCACTTCTAACATACAGAGGTAGAAAGACATTATATATAGGCGGAGAGTGAGGTGTGACGCACGTGACCTGAGGAATGTCATAAGAACATAAGAATGGAGGAACACTGTAGAAGGCCTACTGGCCCATGCGAGGCAGGTCCTTATCAAAACAACCTCTGCCTATGATGAGGACGGGTAGACGATGAAATCATGTGTCTCCTGTGTTGTTGGGTTGGTGCTGCTTAAGTATAATGTATGCCAATGTTTTTGAAATTTTGTAGTTTCCAGTGTTGCGTTCTATAGTGTCGGTGACGGTGATTAGTGAGGCTTCTAGGCACCGTCGGCGTCTGAGGTCTGGTTCTGTGAACACGAGTTGTGCCTCATTCCAGTTCATCAAATGCCCCGTGGAGTCTCTGTGGAGGACACATGCGTACCTTACATCGTCTCTGTTAGAGGCATTTCGATGCTCATTCAGGCAGACTGCAAGATCTCTGCCTGTCTCGCCTACATATTTCTTGGGACAGAACCCACAGGGGATAGTGTAGACGCCTGCTGTAGAAGTTAGAGGTCAACCGAAACCAGCACGCCTGTATGGCCTTCCTAAGACACACAAACCTGGCATCCCACTACGGCCTATCACTTCGGGCATAGGGAGTGCACCACACAGACTAGAAGGCCACCTTGCCAAATACCTTTCAGCGCTTCTGGGCACCATCAGTCAAGCCCACCTCAAACACTCAGGTGACCTTCTCTCCCGAATTTCCAACCTGAATGTCAAAAACAAAAGCATGGCTTCCTTCGATGTCACAGCCCTCTTTACCAACGTTCCTACTGACGCTGCAATCAACATTCTGAGACAGAGGCTCACTGAAAACCACGACCTCCCTTTACCTCTTCTAGATTTCATCAATCTAGTGGAACTTTGTGTTAATTTCAGCTTCTTCAAGTATCAGGACAACTGTTACAAACAATGCTTTGGGATGGCAATAGGCAGCCCGCTCAGTGCTGTGCTTGACAACCTCTTCATGGAAAACCTGGAGACAGAGAAATTCAGCACCCTCATTCCCAACACCGTTACCTGGCTAAGATACGTTGATGATGTATTGGTTTTCTATCCGAGACGTCTCAATATCCAGGCCCTTCTCAACAAGATCAATGCAGTTGAACCATCAATAAAGTTTACACTTGAACTTGAAAATGATGGCAAACTTCCTTTCCTCGACGTTCTACTGTGCAGATCTCCCGACAGTGACAAACTTCTCTTCAAAGTGTATAGAAAACCTACCAACAAGGACGATCTTATACACTTTTATTCACACCAAGACACCCACACTAAGAGAGGAGTCCTCATTGGCTTCTTCTTGAGAGCTCTTCGCATCTCCAGCCCTTGTTTTCTAGAAGAAGAATGCACTTACATAACACAAGCCTTTACACGTCTTCAGTTCCCATCTTTCTTCATCCGAGATTGCAGACTCAAGGCACAAGCTATCCTCAACAAACCGCCCATGGAACAGCCCCCTAAACAGTTCATAGTACTCCCATGTGGCGATGTTGCCACGAATACTCGCAGGGCACTTGCTATGAGTAACATCAACGTTTCCACCATAAACACATCATCTATCAAAGACCTCACTACGAAACGCAGCCCCACACCTCTAACTTCTACAGCAGGCGTCTACACTATCCCCTGTGGGTTCTGTCCCAAGAAATATGTAGACGAGACAGGCAGAGATCTTGCAGTCCGCCTGAATGAGCATCGAAATGCCTCTAACAGAGACGATGTAAGGTACGCATGTGTCCTCCACAGAGACTCCACGGGGCATTTGATGAACTGGAATGAGGCACAACTCGTGTTCACCGAACCAGACCTCAGACGCCGACGGTGCCTAGAAGCCTCACTAATCGCCGTCACCGACACTATAGAACGCAACACTGGAAACTACAAAATTTCAAAAACATTGGCATACATGATACTTAAGCAGCACCAACCCAACAACACAGGAGTCACATGATTTCATCGTCTACCCGTCCTCATCATAGGCAGAGGTTGTTTTGATAAGGACCTGCCTCGCATGGGCCAGTAGGCCTTCTACAGTATTCCTCCATTCTTATGTTCTTATGACATTCCTCAGGTCACGTGCGTCACACCTCACTCTCCGCCTATATATGTCTTTCTACCTCTGTATGTTAGAAGTGATCAAGGTCCCAGGACCGAAACGTTTTCTAATAAATATGTTATAGTGTTTGCTTACGTGTCTTTCTAAACCATATATATATATATATATATATATATATATATATATATATATATATATATATATATATATATATATATATATATATATATATATATTTTTTTTTTTTTTTTTTTTTTTTTTTTTTTTTTTTTTTTTCAACAAGTCGGCCGTCTCCCACCGAGGCAGGGTGACCCCAAAAAAAGAAAGAAAATCCCCAAAAAGAAAATACTTTCATCATCATTCAACACTTTCACCACACTCGCACATTATCACTGTTTTTGCAGAGGTGCTCAGAATACAACAGTCTAGAAGCATACACATATAAAGATACACAACATATCGTACCGAATAGGCAGAACTTGCGATCTTGGTTTAAATAGCAACGCTCATCTTGCTATATAGGACAAACGAAAATTTGTGTATGCAATAATTTCGCAAAAATCATTCTGAACCTAACGAAAAAAATATATTTCACTGTGTTTGTTTAGTATTAAATTACTGTAAACAAATCTAAAATATATTTAGTTGGGTTAGGCTAAAATAAATTGTTCTTGTTATAATAAGGTTAGGTAAGTTTTCTAAGATTCTTTTGGAGCAAAATTAAAAATTTGTACATTAACATTAGTGAAAAACTGTATCTTTAAATGTATAAGAGGAAATTTTAGAAAGGACTTAATTTTAAAGGAGTTCTTGCTAACTGACCAGTTTTACATATTCGGCACGACATATATATATATATATATATATATATATATATATATATATATATATATATATATATATATATATATATATATATATATATATATATATATATATATATATATATATATATATATATATATATATATATATATATATATATATATATATATATCAAGAGAGAAAGTTATGGTGAGATATAAGGAACGACTGGGATAAAGAGAGTGGCTAGTGAGAGTATATTTAATGCGAAGACTGAAGATGTTTAGGTCCGTTCTAAAAATGCGCTGTTAGAATGTGCGACAGAAGTTTGCGGATATAGGATGGTGAGTGCGAGTGGAAAGATGAACGTTTGGTGTAATGATGAGGTAATGGAGTGATAAGGAAGAAATATTTCGCATATAAGTGATTTTTACAAAGCGGAAGACTATGTGGAGAGTTAAAGAGAGTTGAAGAGAGAGTGTAAAAGAAGAGCAAATGACAGAGTGCGTGAGGTTCTGTAAACAAATTTTTCAGAGAATAAGAAAAAGTTTTGAAGACAAATAGGTTGCGAAAGCCAAGGAAACGAAAGGACTTCACACTTAAAAAACTTAACAGGAAATGTGCAAGGTTTGTGAAAATTGCAGGAATATTTTGAAGAGCTTTAAATGTTGATGAAGAAAGAGAGGCAGTGATTTCATGCAATGGCCAGGGAAGTATAACATCTTTTATGAGTGAAGATTAGCGAGAAGTACTTGTTAGGGAGCTGTGTGGGGCAGCAGGTAAAATGGAAGGGGGTAAAGCAGCTGAGATTGATGGGTTCTTGACAGAAATGCTGAACGTAGGTGGTTATATAATTTTGCAGTGGGTGATACTTTTGTTCAATTAATGTATAAAAGAGGGGAAGACACCTAGGGACTTAAAGAGAGCATCCATAGTTCCTATAGACATAAAGGGAAAGGAGGAAAAAGAAGCTATAAATATTTTAGGGGAATAAGCCTACTGAGTATACAAGGTAAAGTGTATAGTAGGATTAATACTGAATGGAAATAATTCAGAGAAAGACAGGATAACACGATCGTAAATGAACAAGGAGGCTTTAGAACGGGTAGGGGATGGGTAGACCACGTGTTTACATTGAAGCATATAAGTGAACGATGCTTAGAAAAAGACAAGGAAGTTCTCGTTGCTTTTATAGATTTAGAAAAGACAAATGATAGGCTGGATAGAGGAACAATGCAGCAGATGTTGTAAGTATACGGAATAGGTAATAAGTTACTGAATACTGTTAAGAGTTTTTATAAGGATAATGAGTCTTAAGTTAGAGTATGTAGAGGGAGAGAGATATATATGCCTGGTAAACGTAGGCCTTAAACAGGGATGCGTCATGTCATCATGGTTTTTTACCATTTTTATAGATGGGATTTAAAAAAAAAGTGAATACTGAGGTGTTGGGAAGTGGTGTAGGATAAAAAAAAAAAAGCTTAATCTAATGCAAAATGGGAATTGGCACAGTTACTTTTCTCTGATGAAACTGAAGAAAAGTTGAAAAGTTTGGTGGACGAATTTGGGAATGTGTGTAAAGGATGGAAGCTGTAAATGGGATTGGACTTATCGACAGATGGGTATAAGAACAGATGAGATGAACCATAGAAATGATGAGAGGATAAAGGTGGGTGGTGCACTGAGGTATCTGTAGAGACATAGAACGTTATCTATGAAGGCACAGAGGGAAATGTATGAGAGAATAGTGCTACCAACACTCCAGTATGTGTGTGAAGCATGGGTTGTGAATGTTACAACGAGGAGGAGGATCGAGGTAGTGGAGTTGTCGTGTCTGAGAGCAATGTGTCGTGCAGATATTATATAGAGAATTCGTCGTATGAAGATTAGGAAGAGGTGCAGAGTTACTAAAAGTATTACCCAAAGGAATATAGAGGGGTTGTTGAGGTTTGGTCATTTAGAGAGGATGGAGCAAAATAGGTGTATAAATGGTGGGAGCGAAATAGGTGGGTAAATCTGTAGTGGAGGAAAGGCTGGGTATGGGTCGTCCTTGAAAAGGATGGAGGGAGTGGTTAATATAAATTCTGTGTGCAAGGGAAAAATGGTTTTTTGGATCTGACAAGCTGTTGAAGTGTAAGTGAGGTACCATTTTATGAAGGGATTCAGGGAAACCGGTTATCTGAACTTGAGTCCTGGAGGTGGGAAGTACATTGCCTGCACTCTAAAGTAGGGGGTTAGGATATTTGCTGTTTGGATGGCCCTGTCAACATATGAACTGTTGTATATGCATCCTCTGGCAAGGATGGTTGTATAATAGTTGAATAAGCCAATTACGTATAAGTTATATAGCTGGATAGTGTTGGCACCAGGTATTTTCAATGACAACAGCTGCATTCTCCATGCATTCTTGAGCTTGCTCAATGACAGACATTTATTATGATTTATCTTGGATTTGTGGACTATAGTGTATTGAGGGATATTAGAACAGATGTATCATGAAAGTTTCTGGGGCTGTCGTACGAGAGTAGGGTCACAGTCAGTGCCACTGATGCAACTATGTCACAGAAATGCTGTTTGAAAATCATCCTACAATAAGCTCAATGCTTAAATGGCTGCAGCATTAGGCTTCCTATATGCGTAAACCACAGATAGAGTTCCCGTCCAATCTTCTGTTTATTCAATGACTGACGTTTAATGTTACATTATATAAGGGAACGTATGACAGCATAATTATACCAACATTCTTATTTAGGAGTGAAGCATGGGTGGTGAGTATTGTCACAAGGAGAAGGCTGGAGGCAGTGATGTCGTGTCTGGGGGAAATGTGTGGCGTGAATATAATGCACAGAATCCGTAGTTTGGGAATTATAAGGTGCGGGGTTACTTAAAGTATTATCCAAATGGCTGAAGTGGGATTGTTGAGGGTGTTCGGACATTTAAAGAGACTGGAACGAAACAGAATTACTTGGAAAGCATATAAATCTGTAGTGGAAGGAAGGCGGGGTTGGGGTTGACCTATGAATAGTTGGAAGGAGGGGAGTAAGGAGGTTTATTGACCGAGGGGCTTGGACTTCCAGGAAGCATGCGTAAGCATGTTAGATAGGAGTGAGTGCTGTTGGAGTGTTAGAAAGGTAGCATTTATTAAGGGATTCAGGGAAACCGGCATGCCAGACTTGAATCCTGGAGGTGGGAAGTACATGTTAATGATGCAGTTTTATAACTGTAGTGTAAACGCGCTTCTAGCAAGACACTGATGGAATGAACATATATATATATATATATATATATATATATATATATATATATATATATATATATATATATATATATATATATATATATATATATATTATGTATGCACGTTTCCCACAGAATCGTTATTTTCCATAACCATATTCTTCCATCGGAACTATTTAGTACCAGCAGAAACAGTGCGCCACCACTAAACAAGCCTTTGCAAGGTTCATAAAGGCGCGCCAGACGTTCCTCCTATGCAGATTGATGCAACATTCCCGAGCAATTAACAGGAGGAGTTTTGGTGAGGTGCGTCGAGTGTGTAACTGGAACAGGATGCGAGGAAGCATCGTTTGCCGCCTCAATTAACTACACAGAATGTCTAAAACAAGGCAATAACAGGGGTGCAATACGACCTAACTGCAGGTAATCAAGACACTGACAGAAGCAATGTAACAAATACATTACACCACATTTACCTCCCGAACATTGACTTAAGAGCTCCCTAACATTTACCTAGCTCCCTTTATTCATTTCTTCCGGACAGTTTCACTTTTATAATCGTTCTCTCCTTACAGTGGAAAAAAATATAGAATACTGTGTGTAATCACAGCGCTGATCTCTCCTTACGCATTTCCTCTCAGGTTTTTCAATCTAAAGGAGAATCTGGAGGCGTGTAATCTCTCCCATTCTAATCATTCTCTCCCCCGTGTCCTCTATTCCTTCTTTACTCTCTAGTTCTTTTCTCCAGTTTCCTTTCTCTCTATTTGCCAGTTTATGGTGGGTATATCTAAATTTAGATTTTGTGTTCTAACACTGTATAGATTGTATCACTCCGATATGATGATATCTCCACAAATTCATTTTCCTTTGTGTGTGTGGGATAGGCCCTTGTAAGAGATGGTAATTTATATATATATATATATATATATATATATATATATATATATATATATATATATATATATATATATATATATATATATATAATTTGCACAGTGGCCGTCTCCATCGAGACGAAGAAAGAGAAAAAACACTTTCATCATTTACTCCATCAACGTCTTCCCACCACAATTAAAAAACAGCAACATATCTTCACCCGCCCAACAGAATGCAGACACTGTACTTTCGACCTCCAGGACTCATGTCCGGCTAACTGGCTTCCTTAAATTCCTTCATAAATGTTACTTTGCTCACACTCCAACAGCACATCAATTCATTAACACCATTTGCCTCCACTCCTAACACGCTCACACACGCTTGCTGGAAGCCTAAGCCCCTCGCAACCAAAACTTACTTAATCCTCACCCTCCAACCTTTCACAGGACGATCCCTACACCATCTTCCTTACACTACAGATATAAATGCCCTACAAGTCATTCTGTTTCGTTCCATCGTTTATAAATATCCGAAGACCTTAACTTCTATTCACTCTTCTGGATAATAGTTTTAGAAACTCCACACCTCCTAATCTCAATCCTATGGATCTAATTTATGTAAACGAAACGAAATATTCATATTATTTTCAAAACTGCTTGTTTCATAAAAAGCAGTTTTGAAAATAATTTGAATATTTTCTTGGGTTTATATAAATTAGATCCTTTTATAATTAATAAAATTTGGGAAGAATTTAATAATACATTGGACAAATAATAAATCTTAATTTTTGGGCAGAATATTTTGTTAATGGGTTGTCGTAAAGGACCTGTCTAGTTGGACCAGCGGGCCTGCTGCAGTGTTCCTCCTGTCTTATGAGTCGGGTGTCGTCGTGCGTCAGTATTGCTTTGTTGTGTTATGTGCTGGTGAGGTGTGGTCCAGACCCTTTGTATGCCTTCCTTTGATGTACTACTTTTATAGCTCCTTGATAATGTGTGAAGTCACGAAAGCGCTTGGATTTTCACTATTTTCTTACAGTGGTTGTTTTGTATATATATATATATATATATATATATATATATATATATATATATATATATATATATATATATATATGTGTGTGTGTGTGTGTGTGTGTGTGTGTGTGTGTGTGTGTGTGTGTGTGTGTGTGTATGTGTGTGTGTGTGTGTGTGTGTGTGTGTGTGTGGATTACTAAAGTGTAATGAACAGAAGATTAATTGGTCTGTATATTTCGATCTACTTTTAGGATCCTCTTCAGCATGTTCATAAGTGAAATGATAAGAAGACTACATAGGGAAGGTTAAACCTTCCCCCGTAAACGTGAGTGGAGGAATGTATCAAGCAGTGGGTGGGTGAGAAGACAGATCCTGAAATGAAGCTAAAAATCTGGGTAGGAAGTTACTGGTATGAACTTCTTGAGTGCGAATTATGAAATTACATCTGGTTTCCATTGTCTCTGTGGTAACACTGAGGACAGAATGTATGATTTTGCGTTTGTAGCTGTAGTGTGATTTGTGTTTGATGGTGGCACCATCCCAATGAATGTTTTGATTGTTAATACTGACATGTTGAAAAATTGATGAATTTTCCTGTGCGTAACGGATTATCCTATGGTGTTCAGTGATCCTTGTAGATATTGTTCGTCCTGTCTACTCTGTGCATGTTTACCAGATACCCAATAAAGACCACAACCAAGCATACATTGGGTTGATAGGACGAACACTGTCTACAAGGATCTCTATTTCTGTTTCCATGTGGGTTATTAGCATATATAATATGCCCTAATTTTTATATATTTTTATTTTATCTTAGTTGCATTTTACGTACGAAAGCTGTTATTTAAATTTCCACTTATTAAAATCTCCTGTGTATATTATCTTACAATATATAAACCTGGCAGAGTAAGTGTAGCAGGGAGGTTGTTTAGCGGCAAAAATCATATTACTGCCTCTCCTGAAACTTAATATCTGATGGAAGGGAGACATTCAAACCTTGATTGGTTGGCTCACGGCCCAGATTTCCCGAGCTTTTATTCTGACCAACTGGCGATGTGATGAAATGAGTATGCTTGGCTTCCCTTTTAGTAGGTATTGAGACACCGAGAGAGGAAGAAGCGCTCTGGGAGTTTCTGGAATAGCCAGCTTCGAAATTTATCCGTAATCTTGTTTTGGTGAAATAATTGCATAAATATTTAACCAAGCGACTCGTATTAATTATTTGATCTGTGGTTAATAGCAGATTTTTATCTGTGGTTAACTGGATGCTGAGTGAGGTTACACTCGGCCGTTAATTAATGTGTTTGGTTACATACCAAGTAATTAAATTACTATTAATAAGCTACTAATTATCTAGGTTTGATAAGTAATAGAGATATTCCACCTCCAAAGTATATTTATTTATTATATAGAAATTTAAATATATTTTATATACATACCTGTGTATCTATTCCATATAATGTTATGTATTCAATCTTTAATATTTCCCATTTGGGATTTCTAACTACAGGTCTAGTTTGAGTCAGCAGTGTTTTATTAATCAAGTGCATGAGAATTTTTTGCTAAGGACAACATATATTCTCCGCAGTGTACATTCGTAAATTATAACATTTGATATAATTTATTGTTGGTCCCCTCATAAATATAATGTGTTTGAGTTGTCACATCGCATAGGTTATTATTTTGAGATATTTCATACTTACTACATTAAGAGAAAACGCAATAAGTTTCCAGGGCCCAAGACTGTTCAACAGCCTCCCACCAGCAATAAGGGGCATTACCAATAGATCGTTGGTTGTCTTCAAGAGGGAGCTGGACAGATACTTAAAGTCGGTGCCGGATCAGCCGGGCTGTGGTTCGAACGTTGGATTGCGTGAGGCCAGCAGTAACAGCCTCGTTGATCAGGCCCTGATCCACCAGGAGGCATGGTCGTGGACCGGGCTCCGGGGGCGTTGATCCCCGGAATACCCTTCAGGTAGACTCCAGGTACATACTGTGCTTTCATACTCCATACCCCTAATAATTAGAGTTATTTCTGTTTATTATTTTCTGTAGCAACATCCACCTCCCCTTTCTCTCTCTAGCCTAATATTTGGCTGATTTATATTCTACAGGCCTATAGAGGGGAGGGTATCTAGTAACACAGCTTCAAATGAAATCCATGATGGAAATCCATTATTGTTGAAAACAGTAGATATTACCAGGATAACCCGGGGATATGTTTAAAAGACAATATTCAAAATAAAGTTGCTAGTAAAGGCAAAGCAATTGATCAACAAACAAACAGAGATAGTAGAGAGCAACGAGTGACTAGCTCCCTTAAGGTTTACTATACAATCACTAGGAGTCTAAGAGATAAGATAGATGAGCTAAGATTACTTGCAAGTGCAGGTAATATAGATATTATTGCTATAACAGAGACCTGGTTCAACTTGAAAGATAGAGAAATGCCTTCTGAATACAACATACAGGATTATAAACTATTCCACACTGATAGGATCAACAGGAAAGGTGGTGGAGTGGCAATGTATGTCAGAGATAATTTAAATTGGTGTGTTAGACAAGATGTATGATTAGAAACATCGAACACAGAATCTGTTTCGCTACAGTTTCTCGAAGGTCGTGAAAAATTAATTTTGGGTGTGATTTATAGGCCCCAAACCTTGATAGCGAGTGCAGTAGGCTGCTATGGGACGAAATTTATAAGGCATCTAAATATGAAAATGTTGTGTTAACGGGAGATTTTAACTTTAGACAAATTGATTGGAACAATGTGACAGGAAATCTTGAGTCTAGTGACTTTCTTGATACGATTCAGGACTGTTTTTTAAAAGAATTTGTGACAGAACCAACTAGAGGAAACAACCTGCTTGACTTGGTTCTTACCAACAAAGAATCACTAGTTAATACTCTTGAGGTTAATGATGAGCTTGGGGAAAGTGATCACAAATCACTTAGCTTCAACATATCATGGAATTACCCAGATAACTGCAATCAAGTTGCTGTCCCAGATTTCCGCTTGGCCGATTTCATGGGACTGAAAAATTACCTGGGTGGGCTAAATTGGGATGATCTTACTATGGGTCAGGTAGGCAGGGTTAGTTGCCAATATGACGTATTTCAGAACATATTGCTAGCTGCCCAAACGACTTTTGTCGCGAGTAGGGAAATTAGATCTAACAAAAATGTTTCCAAATGGATAATAGATTAAAACATCCCATTGGACAAAAGAGAGGCATATATAGGCGTATCAAAAGAGGGGTTGGGCAGTTAAGAAATCAATATATTCAATTAAAGAGAGAAATAAAAAAAAAGAAATAAGAAAAGCAAAAAGGGTTTATGAGGCTAAAGTCGCAAGGGATTCGAAGACTAACCCAAAAGGGTTCTTTCCGGTATACAGAAGTAAAATTAGGGACAAGATAGGCCCACTTAAGATTAACTCAGGTTAGATCACTGACAGGGTTAAGGAAATATGTGAACTTTTCAACACCTACTTCCTCTCAGTTTTTGCTCAGGAAGATACTAGCGAAATAACAGAAATAATTAATTATGTAGAACAGGACAATAATAAACTATGCACGATTAGTGACATGCTCCTCAGACAAATAGAGAAATTAAAACCTAACAAATCCCCAGGCCCTGATGAACTGTTTGCAAGGGTTTTACAGGAATGTGAAGAGGAACTCACAATACCTTTGGCTAATCTTTTCAATATATCACTACAAAATGGCATAGTGCCAGACAAGTGGAAAATGGCAAAATGTAATATCAGTTTAAATGGCAGATCCTTAGCTTCGAACAATAGACCAATAAGCCTTTCCTCCATAGTTGGTAAATTTATGGAATCAATAATTGCCGAAACAATTCGTAGCCATCTTCAAAGGCATAAATTGATTAATGAATCAAAACACGGTTTTACAAAGGGGCGTTCCTGTCTTACGAATTTACTTTCTTCACTAAGGTATTTGAGGAGGCAGATCACGGTACTGAATATGATATAGTGTATGTAGACTTCAGTAAGGCTTTCGATAGAATTCCACATCAGAGGCTGTTGAGAAAACTTAAGGCATGGTTGACAAATAGGCGGGAGAGAGTTTGCATAAATGGGGAGAAATCAGAATGGGGGCACGTCACAAGCGGTATTCCACAGGGGTCAGTGTTGGGCACCTTGTTGTTCATAATTTACATAAACGACATTGATGAGGGAATAAATAGCGACACAAGCAAATTTGCTGATGACACCAAAATAGGCCGTCAAATTCATTCTAATGAGGACATTAGAGCACACAAGGATGATTTGAATAGACTGATGCAATGGTCGGAGAAGTGGCAGATGCAGTTTAATATTGACAAATGCAAAGTTCTAAATGTTCGACAGGAAAATAACCATGCCACATATAAACTAAATAATATAGATCTTCTTAACATTACGGATTGCAAAAAGGATTTAGGAGTTCTGGTTAGCAGAAATCCGAAACCAAGACAACAGTGCATATGTCTTCGCAATAAAGCTAACAGAATCCTTGGCTTCATATCAAGAAGTATAAATAATAGAAGTCCACAGGTTGTTCTTCAGCTCTATATATCTTTGGTTAGGCCTCATTTAGATTATGCTGTGCACTTTTGGTCACCGTATTACAGAATGAATATGTAGATGAATGGTTCAGAGAACCGACACGTTGATAAATTAGACACATGTGCAACACTTGGGTATCTTTATTGGGGAAACGTTTCGCCACACAGTAGCTTCATCAGTCCATACAAAGGAGAATCTTGAAGAACAGGAGGAGAATGAGGTAATCAGTCCCTCAACCTTGAGTCGCTGTGGTCAGTCCATCAATCTTGAATAGAATACGGCATATGTGCGGAGAAGGAGCTTATAAACCGTAGACAGGAGAGGTGCAGCAGTCGTAGGTGGTGTCACATTTGTCCAATGTGGAAGTAGGTCGTGCCAAAGTAGGTCGTGCACATGTGTCTAATTTATCAACGTGTCGGTTCTGTGAACCATTCATCTACAATCCTGTCAGACACTGCAACTTCTTGAGATCTTAATACTTGGGAATTCTTCGCTTGCCTAACCCTTGGGCACGACCTACTTCCACATTGAACAAATGTGACACCACCTACGACTGCTGCATCTCTCCTGCCTACGGTTCATAAGCTCCTCCGCACATATGCCGTATTCTATTCAAGATTGATGGACTGACCACATCGACTCAAGGTTGAGGGACTGATTACCTCATTCTCCTCCTGTTCTTCAAGATTCTCCTTTGTATGGACTGATGAAGCCACTGTGTGGCGAAACGTTTCCTCAATAAAGATGCAATGGAGGCCCAAAGCAGGCCCTTGCAGCAACTTCAGCGGGGGGGGCGGATGACATGCAAGGACTGGAAGTAAGGTTTCCAAGTCCCTGACAGCTAAGTACACAAGATGTGCTGCCTCATTCTCTCGGGTCTGCCCTACTGGGGTCATTGGGAAGTGTCTACGGCGAAGGGGCATCGTAGCCGGGCAGTCTAACAGGTAGTGCACCAAGGTCTGCAGAACCATTCGGTCACAATGGGCACAGAGCTCCTCTCGTGCCCGTTCAACAATCCGCGCAGTGGTGGGATACCCTAAGCGTAGGCGGTGGATATGCACCCTCAGTTCCCTGGACTGTTTCCGAAGACTTGGAGGGGGCACCCTGTGGGTCGCCCTGACATACCAACAGAGGCTCCGTGACTCCCCAGGGTCAGGGAATGGGCGCCTCGCCGCACCAGCAGCCAACAGCGCAATCTGGCTGAGGCTGATGGAGATCGCAGCATGTGGCTGTGCCTCGAGGGTTGCAGTCCTAGCAGCCTCATCTGCAGCATCATTGCCAGGGATACCCACATGGCTCGGGATCCAGTTGATGGTAGCCCTGCGACCCTGGGCCATGAGAGTCTGCAGGTCACCCCGGATGGATGTGATTAAGTGTATGTTGTCCTTTGGCTCTCTGTGCATAAGCGCTTGGATTGCTGCCTTGGAATCAACGTGGATGATGGGGGGATGCTGATGGTCTGCAAGAGCATGCCGCAGAGCTTGTTGGATGGCAAAGAGTTCGGCCTGGAGGATGGTGCAATGGTCTGGGAGGCGCCAACCTGCTGTCAGATTGCTGTGGAACATCCCAGCAGCTGTGCGGCCTGCCACTGGGTCTCTGGAGCCATCAGTGTAATATGGCACACACCCTGGGCCTTCCGCACCCACAATGCTAGCCGAGGCAAGGTGGTGCAGAATGTCCCGGGTGCAATGCCTCTTGCTGTCTGGTAGGGTTGTCCAGCTCACCGCAAACAGCTCTGGTGCCCAAGGGGGTGGCACCGTGTAGTTCGCTGCCAGTCTGTCGCAGCCTCCCGCCTGGAGCAATGTCATGGGCAAGAGCTTCTGTGTGGCATCTGCTACCGACCACATCCATCGGCGGCCGGGATGCAGTGGAATGACCTGTCCCTGGCGGACCCGTAAATCTCTCATCAGTCTGTCAGCCCCTGGGAGTCGGAGATACTTTGCAATCCTCCTGGCAGCTACCAGTTGGATCCTGTCTTCAAGAGGCTGTAGCTGCACCTCAAGGTTCAGAGCCACTGCATTGGCCCACCTAGGAGCCCCCAGCATGGCCCGTACAGCTGTGTTCTGGATGACACAGAGGGATTTGATGTTTGTGGGTCTGGCGTGAACCAGAGCAAGTGCCCCATAGTCAACGAGGGAACGTATTGCCTGGATGTAGAACAACCTCATGACCTCGAGGCTGGAACCAACCCTAGGGTTGGCCATGGCACTCAATGCCCTGACCCTCTGCAGAGCCCTCTCTTTAATGTGGCGCACATGTTTCTGGAAGGTGAGGTGCCTGTCAATGTAGATGCCAAGGTACCTATAACTGTGAACCCACTCCAGGTCGATGCCCAGGACCCGCAGCCTCTGACTGGGCACCTTGGTGCGAAGGATCATGGCTTTGGATTTCGCCGCAGATAGCTTGAGTCCCAAGTGACGGCAGGTGGAAGCCAGCAGATCGAGGTCCTCCTGGGCACGCTGCAAAAGCCGGCGCTTCCTAGGTACGACAAGTGCCAGGTCATCGGCATAGCTGAGGAGGATGGTCCCTCTGGAGAAAGGCAGGCACACCAGCTGATGCATCAGTACATTGAACAGGGTGGGACTAAGCACCCTGCCCTGTGGAGTGCCGTTGTCCAGGGTCTTGAGAGAAGAGGCATGCCCCTGGAAGTGTACCCGGGCCCGCCTGTCCTGGAGATAGGAACGAAGCCATGAAAGCAGCCTGCCTTTAATCCCCCTGTGGGCCAAGAGTGAGAGGATGGCAGGTGCACTGGCTAGCTCAAAAGCTTTCTCGAGGTCAAGAAAGACAACAATGTGGGCTTGGGCGTCCGACCTAATGCCGGTCAGTAGAGTGGTAAGGCTTTCGAAAGTGCCCACTCCTCTGGTGAAGCCATAGAGGTGTTTATGAGGAGGGCCAAGCTTCCACCTCAGGCGCTCCAACACCATCCTTTCAGACACCTTCGAGATGCAACTGGTGAGGGAGATGGGTCTCACACTGCCAGGATCCCCAGGCTTAGGAATCGGTATGATGTCAGCCTCCTTCCATACGACAGGGAGTTTGCCAGCTCGCCAAGTCTGGTTGATGACTCCCAGGACAGCTGAATGTCCAGAATGGCCAGACCGAGTGATCATGCCATAGGTGATACCATCATGCCCCGGAGCAGTATCTCGATGAGATGTGAAGGCTGCCTGGAGCTCCTGGTCCGTGAAGTCTTCATCCGTGACATCCCCAGCCTGGCATGCTGCTTGGATCACCATCACCCTTCTAGGAAGGAGGGTGGCTTGGAGGTCCTGGAGATCCTGAGGCAGTTGAGCCATGGCTGCTCTGGAGGTGAATAGGTCCACCAGACGCTCTGCCTCCGTTGCGGGGTCTGGGTGCAACCGAGCCACACTGCGACGCTGCCCAGTGGCCAATCGTAACTTGGTCCAAATCTCAGATAAGGTGGAGGAGTAGCTGAAGGAGGCACACCACTCGAACCATTTAGCCTGCCGGACCCTGTGTGAGACATGGCGTGCATGCCGCACCACTTCCCTGAGCAGACGCATGGACTCAACCGTGGGATTACGCCTGTGCAGCTTGCGTACAACATTGATGCTGTGGTTCTGTTCCCTGATGTCCTCATTGTAAAACCACCAGTCACGTTTATATGACCCTCCGCCTGTAATCTTAGGTATTGCTGCCTCAGCTGCACATGTGAAGGCCACCTGCAAGCTTTGAGCCGCCTCATCTGGGTCTTCTGGAAGGGGAGACTCCGCCCACCAACGCTCAATGACCTCCTGGAAGCACTGCCAGTCGGCCTTTTTTAGATTCCATCTGGGGGTAGGTGTGGGGAGCGGGCACCGCTGGACCATCAGCGTAGTGACCACTGCAAAGTGATCACTGGTGAGACGGGGGTGGACCTCCCATCTCGCGCCCGAGAGAAACCGCCTAGAGATGAGTGTGACATCCAAGCGGCCACCATAGTGATGGGTTGGCTCACCATTATTGAGGAGGGCGATCTCAGGGACCTCCTCCAGCGCAGCCGCAAGGTGCCTCCCAGCTGCGTTGGTAGGAGAGACAGAAGAAAGTATTGGGTGGTGGGCATTGACATCCCCAGCCACAACAAGACCCTCCTGTGGGGCGAGTGCTGCCACCTCTGAGATGTCAAGGGTGTACCGAGAGCTTCTGTAAATATTGTAAACCACGAGAGGTCCATCCGCCAGGTGTAGGGTGACAGCCTGAACCTCTACGCCCTCCCCACAGTCGATGGGGTCAGTGGAGATTGAATGAGGGATAGTGGTCCTGACGTAGATCGCCGTGCCCCTGCCAGTCCCTTCCAGGCGTTGAAGGTAGGCAGAGAATCCCGGAATACGTGGCTGCATTTGACGTGACAAATCGGTGAGTGTTTCCTGAAACAGGAAGACATCAACTTCATCCTGAACTGCAGCTTCAATCACTAAGTGAATTTTCCGCTGCAGCCCACAAATGTTCCACTGGAGGATCTTCAAGGGCCGCAGAGGTGGCTCACTGATTCCATCTCTGCCTGGGACTCGTCGTCCGTTGTTGGCGACTCCGGGGCCTCCTCCATCACAGACTGGAAGGACTCCTGGATGATGGCTTGAAGTTCCATTGAGTCTTTCCTGTCCAGTAGGACCACGCCCAGCATCCATGACAGGAGCTGCCTGCAGGCGCCCCTGTCCTCTGCCGACGGCAGCAGGCGACAGAGGAGCGCTGAGATGACCCCGATGGTTTTCTTCAGTCGATCTGGAAAGGATTCGACCATTACCTCTGCAGGCATTGAGCTGGACGACCCGTCGAGGCGGGGCTGGGTCACTGGGTATGTCTGGGTGGCTGTCGACACTGCAGCAGCATAAGCTGGGTGCACCCTGGGCCCGGCAAGAGTGGCCATGGGCTTCCAAGTCCCCTGGCGGGGAACCTCTGCCTGTCGCTGGCCGCTCACAGGAGGGGCCTGTCCTTGGGAAGAGGCCTGCTGGCCGTATGGCAAGGAATGTTGGTGCCCAGCTGGGACCTGCTGGGCAGTGTGCCTGGCCTGTGGCTGTTTTTCCCAATGATTCTGCCTTCTTGGCCACCTTGCCATCTGACGCCGCAGTTGACCGCGCTGCTGCAAACCAGTGTCTGCCCTCTGATGCCCCCGCTGGGAGCCCAGTGCTGGGAACTCGCTGGTATTGCCCTCCTGCGGTATCCGGGGAACCGTGATTGGAGCCCATGCTGACTGTTGCTGGGCAGTTCCAAGGCTGGGTGGCGTCGGGGCTGTCGGGTCGTTCCGATGACGAACCTGCTGCCAGTGCTGCACCATCACAGGACAGCTCCGGTTCCAGGCATGGTGCCTCTTTGAGCAGTTGGCACACTTGGGCGCTGGCCGAAGGGCTTCGCCAGGTGGATGTTTGAGGATTGCAATGCAGTCCTTCGAGTCGTGTGCCTTGCTGCACACACCACACTTCTTCTCTCGCTGGCAGGTGGCTGCAATATGATTGAACCCCTGGCAGTTGAAGCATTGTACTGGGCCTGACAGGTATGGTCGGGTCTTGAATCTTCCCCAGACCCCAAGGTCCAGGTGCGTGGGAAGTGGACCTTTGTGGTGGATCAGCACCTGGCGGATGGGCACCTTGTTCACCGTTGCAGTGAGTCGCTCCGCCTTGACAATATTGGGCACTTCCAAAATGGGGTCCAGTGGGAGGGGCACATGGACGTGTAAAAGCACCCCCTTGTACACCTTCTCCGAAGCAAGCAGTTCCACCATGTTGGGATGGGTCACAACCAGCCCCTTCAACTCCTCGTAAGAGTCTTCGTCCCGAGGAATGACCAGAACCTCGTTCCTGAGAGTGAACTCGCAGCGGAACTTGAGGTGGGGGAGACCTTCCAGATACCTTACAAACCCGTAGTTGGGAACCTTGAATTTGTTGAAGGCCCTGGTTGCTTGTGCCCGAGCTGAGCGGGAATTCCTCCTTCCACGTGGAGTCAACCAGTCCCCGTCCACTGTGGAGGCCAACGCAACTGGTGTAGGGACCTGGGATGGCTCCATCCTTGCCACTTGAGGAGCTACTTCCTCCTGGCTTCCTTCCACGACCCCTATGGCCATCTGGGGGTGCAAGTCTTCTTGGGTAGGGGCTGCCGACGGACCTAGTGGCAGATTGGCAGGCACAGTAGTCTCCACTGCATCCTTGGCCTTCTTGGTGGGGGCTCCCACCTGCCCCACGTCGTCCTCCAACTCGTCCCCGCATTCCAAGGAACGTTTAGGCCGCTCTCCCGGATCTGTCATGGTGACTGTAGGTGTGGGGACAGAGCCAGCAGCAGAGCTGCTGCCTGTGACCTCACAGCTGCCCACACTGGGTGCAGAGCTGTGAGGCTCAGAGCCCCAGTCGGGGCCCGTAACCACCCTCTCGTGGCTCACTGTTCTGAAGCACTGAACACAGTCCAAGGATCACCAGGAATGACGCTAATCTGTGCGTAAACTAACACAGATTTGCGAACACAATACACACTGTTTTCCAATCTTCGTCCACTCGACAATCCTTGATGAGAGTAAGACACATGTGCAACATCTGGGTATCTTTATTGTAGACGTTTCGCCATCCAGTGGCTTTATCAATACAAATTCTAGGACATAACTTGAAGACAGTAGAACTATGTACAGAAGATGAGGTAATCAGTCCCTCAACCTAGGAGTAGGTGCGAACAGCACCATAGTCGTGGAGAATCTCCACGACTATGGTGCTGTTCGCACCTACTCCTAGGTTGAGGGACTGATTACCTCATCTTCTGTACATAGTTCTGTCTTCAAGTTATGTCCTAGAATTTGTATTGATAAAGCCACTGGATGGCGAAACGTCTACAATAAAGATACCCAGATGTTGCACATGTGTCTTACTCTCATCTTGTCGGTATTATATACCATTCGTACTCGACAATCCTTCTTGATGTGAATCCCGATGATATGACACCTGAATGACTTTTTTGTCATATCCTGTTTGTCTCCCTTGTTTTTAAATTCTTTAGTAACCGGAAATCAATATGACATTCGCATCTAAAAGGTCATGCCTGGAAAGGTTATGCGAGTTTTTATTTTTTATTGCAAAAACCCAATTAAAAATAAAGCCCAAGCAGATGTAGTATATTTAAATTTCTAAAAAGTTTTGGACAAGGCTGATGATATGAGAAACTAACCTTGTGACTGGATTAAATAGGAAACAGCGACATGTACTGGAAGGCTAGACGTAAACAACTTTATTTCTCACAGTCTATATAAATGACCTTGAGAGAGAGAATTTACGTCTAAGCTAGAAAAATTTGTGGATGGGACAAAACTGGAAGAGAAGAATACGACCTCGGAGAAATTATTATCAACTACCTCAAAAGTTCCAAACAATGGCCATCTGTCAGCAGCATAGCCACAGTCAAATTAGATTTCATTGCTAGAAATTTGGAGTACTAATTACTAGAGGTTATGATGACTATAATGCTCATTTTAGATTGCAACTAGAAGACAGCTTGGAGAGGGTACAGGAAAGGGCAACTAAACTCGTACCATAACAATGAAACAAACCAAAAAGAAGATAGTCTGACATTTAACATTTTCTTTCGAAGTAAACAGAGATTACATCATTAATCAAACCTTAATACTATTAAATGTTCTTTGTACACTCATATCAGAACTATCGAACGTATGCAATATTTATTTAGCATTCACAATTTTACTGCTTTGGAATAATCTACCTGCTGAAACTGTAAGTGCAACAAGCACTTTACAAGCACAGAACTTAAATAGATACTTTGTAGGGCAAACTAAAATCATCGGTTTATTCATGTTCGTTCAGCATCTGCTTCAAGGAGAACAGTTAACCAAGCCAGCTAGCCTAATAATAATAATAATACTTGTGGTAATAGTCGAGTTAACAGTCGAGTTAACAGTGGTGGCTGTGGTTACGTTTGTCCAGAAGAATTAGTGGTTAGAGAAGTAGAACGACCGAAACGTACAGATCTGTTGAAAGTAACTGAGGAACACGACTTGTTACGGTAGGAAACAATTCTAACAAAGTTGAGGCAGGTCACAGCCTATGCCATCCTTCTTCTCCTGTAAATTCCATGTCACGATTTTAATATGGAAGAGTAAACTTTGACCTGCTTCATGCCGACTGTGGCTGGAGAGTCGGGAGAAATAACTTCTATTTGATAATTCTTGTCTCAAATAGGCCTTAATAAAGGTAGAAGTAGATAGTCCTTCTCAACAGATAGCTTACGTGTCGACTATAATTACGTTTTGTCTGTCCTTCAACATCTACCCACATCCTCTCTCTCTCTCTCTCTCTCTCTCTCTCTCTCCCTCTCTCTCCCTCTCACTCTCTCCCCCTCTCTCCCTGTCTCTCCCTCCCTGTCTCTCCCTCTCCTAGGTGTTTCGTTCCTAATTATTTTGTTTACATCACACACTCTCCTCAGGGACTCTCTTTTCTCTATTTTCAATCTCTGCCTCTCTCTCTCTTTATTTGCAACCTAATTATTTTCCTGCAATATATCTTACGTTACTGTCTTTTCTTTTTTCACTTCTGCTATCACCCATTTCTCCCATCTTTTGTTTTCAATATATTTTGAAATCTTCGAAGGCAAACCTTTAAGTAGTTGCCTGGATTTTTCTTCTTGTTTCCTTCCAATTTTCAACAATTTTCTCCATAACTCATAACTTATCAGATCGTATTCGAAATTTCAACATGTGTACACGGTAACATGAACATGTCTCCTGGAACACTTGGCACGTGAACGTGGTTTATGAGCGAAGCTGTTGAAGCCATTTCCATGATCAAGGAATGGCTCTGGTAACTCTCAGCAGCCTAACTTTAAACATTCAAAAAAGAAAAGGTTGTTTCTACGCCAACGATGAAGGAGAGTGACACTCAAGTGAAGATATGACTATTTTTGGTGGAAAATAGTGTGAAATTTTTATTCTCTTCAAATTACGTTAGATAATTTTCAGTTTACTTTTCCAGAATAGCTTCAATATTTAATGCTGACTCATATAACTGCCAGTACAGAACTATTAAGTATTGTTTAAGTACGGACAAATTTCCCAGTACAGTAAAATAGCTTAAAAAATTACTTCTCGGTTTCATATTTCTCCATTGCGTGGGTTCTTGTTTTTAGAAGGCATAAGTCCAAATTTGACAGCTTTGCTGAACAAATTTCACAATTTGATATTTATATATCAAAAACTAGGAAATGGTTCTTCTGACAGAACTTCAAAACTTTACTGATGATGAATTCTATAAGGTGGATGATTATTTTTTAATAAACTTTTAATCGTTGGAGTCAGATCAACTTTTTGGACAATGTCTTTTCTGATAGGCTTCAATCTTTCACCCTCGGTTGGTTTTATTAAATGAAAACTTGGCGTTTATTCTGAAATTTTATTTCGCGGCTTCTAACCCTAAATCTGGTGTATCTTATTTGGAGGTATTTTTGTAATAGTTCGGTGCCAATATGCCATTTTTTATAAAGCAATTTAATCAAATTGGATTTTCTTAAAACATAAAAATCTTATACTTTCTTTTTATTTCAGGGCTGAAGAGAATTTGAAATAGAACATGAATAAAAAAAATCCCACATTTTACGGTGTTTTTAAATTAAATGAGCATAGGCTTTTATATTTTCAGGATATTGTTCTCCTTCAGATAACAAAAGAATGCCTCCTGAGTTTCACTGATGAAGCCACTGTGTGGCGAAACGTTTCCTGAATAAAGATTCCCATATGCTGCATAAGTGTCTCAATCTTCATACAGATTGCATACATGATTCGGTGTTGAATAACCCTGGTGGGTTTGGTGCTTGGTTTCGATTATAATAAAATGCATATATGCATGGCAGTGGATTGGTATTGGGTATGGTTATTTTGCTATTACCTTTTTATTTGCACAGGAGGCAGGTTGCTTGGGATGGTTGCTTGAGTG
This sequence comes from Cherax quadricarinatus, assembly GCF_038502225.1. Taxonomy (NCBI): domain Eukaryota; kingdom Metazoa; phylum Arthropoda; class Malacostraca; order Decapoda; family Parastacidae; genus Cherax; species Cherax quadricarinatus. Next base: position 53,036,626 of record NC_091299.1, on the reverse strand, counting down.
GTTTGCTAGAGCTGGTGGTCGACTCTACTGCTTCCGAGGTGATGTCCTGCCATAGGAGGATTACAGATGTTACTTGGTTAGATATAAGGTCTCCATAGTAGGGGTGTTTTATCAGTCTTGAACATAGATTGGCTCTGGTTGTACCCGTTCTTCTATGTCTTTAAATGTCGGACTCTTTGTTGGAGGGACATTGTGTGGGTCCTGTAGGAGGTGCATTGATGATGTAATCAGTGGTTCTAGTTGGATCGGTAGAGTTTTCTCTATTTAGTATATTAAGTTCTTGCATGACATATAATTGCCTCTTCTTTAGTTTGTCTAGCCTGACATTTATTGTGTCGATCTCCTGTTGGATGTGTAGATCTTTCATTCTGACTTTGTCCTTCAGTCTGGTGCCTGTGATAAAGCAGGGTGCTTTTTGTAGCTGTAACGTGCTGGTTTTTTTTTTTGTTAGTAACATGGGCACACAAGGATATTCAAGCATAGGTCTTATCATCTTATAAAGGCGCTTCTTTATATGAGTGGGAGCCTGATCCTGTACAGTTGACTGAGGTGGACTTTTACCAAGTTTACCTTTTGGTGATGTAGGATCTTGTTCGGATTTTTGAGGGTGATGATATCTCGAATTGAGATACTCCCATTGTTTTCAATTGTTGTAGCAAAACATCCGATGGTGCTGATGAAGACTGTCAGAATTGGTCGTGATTATCATTTCTTCTCCTAGTTGGCTGTTCTTCGCAATTCAGTATCAATTTTTTTTTATTACCCTTCTATGCCTGTTTCGTCCAGATGAGGGGGTGGATGAAACTGCATGAATTACGTTATCAACAAATTGTGTAATGATGGTGTCACTGAATTCAGGTTGTGAAGGTTATTTACATATATGTTGAAGAGTGTCGGGCTCAGGCACGAACCCTGTGGTACCCCCGCTGTTAGTGTGAATGGCTCTGCCGTCTTGCGGTTGAAGGTAGGGATGATGCTTCTATCTGTTAAGAAGTTATATATAAGTCTGAGAAAGGTCCATTTGTGATCTGAAATGTCGGAAAGTTTGAATATAAGGTCACTATGCCACAGGCTATCAAAAACTTTTTGTACATCTCAAGCTGCAAATTAGGGCAAGATTGGCCTGTTTCCGCAGGCTGTAAGCGGCATCGAAAATGACACTGATAGTGTGTTGGGCTCTTCGGTGAATCCTAAAACCAAATTGTTTTTCGGTGTAGAGATGATTGAAATCCATGTAGTAGTTCAACCTGTTAGAGATTATTTTTTTTGAAGACTTTGCAGTAAGTTCAAATAAGGAAATAGGTCTGTAGTTCTCTGGTTTATACTTGTCTTTGGTATTTGCAATGAATAAGACACTTGTGCAACACTTGTGCTTTATTTATCAACTTGTCGTTTTTCTAAACCATTTATTCAAATTCTCCAGAAAATTCATTATAAGTTTTTTTAAGCATGACCTGTAGTTCAGTTATTAGCTCTATATGGGCAGTAAACAATTACTGTCTTTTCCAGCTCTGATGTTTCTCCTGCCTTGAATGGAAATGTCAACACCGAACAATACTCTAAGAGCAGGAATAAAAGTCTTTCCATTTATCATACTTTTTTTCCTATTTTGAAAGATCTCATTATCCAACCAGTCATTTTCTTAGTGTTCTCCTAACTGTTCTCTAAACGATAGGTCAGCTGACATTCTTAACCCAAATCATTTACGTGTTCTTTTCGTTCAGTGAGGGGGTCCTCGTGTATTATACAGACAGTACACATTTTAAGTTCCTCTGTCTTTCTAAATCTGAGCAGTTGTAAATTGTGAACATCGAGTAATTTTCGTCTGCTTATTAGATGTCATCGTTAATATCTTCTTGCAGTTTTTCTGTCTTCTACCTAAGTGACCTTCATTTAGTTTATCTGCAAGAGATGATATGAAGTCGTAAGTATGGATATTAACTGCTTCTTCTAAGATGAGAAACAATAAAGACTGCAGGCGGTGCGTTGAATTACTGAACGTTTTACTTTGCTAAGGGAAAATTTTACTTTGTATATTACTCCTCTTTGCGTTTTATTTGTCAGAAATTTGAATATCCAGATTTAGGGGCTACCACTCACTGCTTGATCGTAATTGTTAAATGAATTCGTTAAGCTTTCATAGATCACATCTGCATAATGATTTTCTTCCAAAACCTCCAAAAGTTTGTCCTAATGTGATACTGTTTGTGTCAAGACTGATCTTTTCTCTTCTAAATGTATCTTCTTCCTCAAAAGTTTCCATGTCGTGTGATGTTAATACTGTTGGTATGTAATTTTTGGCAGGTGTTCTACTGCCTTCTTTGTGCTATATGTGCACCATCTAAGATCTAAGACGCTTCTCAAACTCTTCAGTTCATCGACTCCTTTATGAAGCTTCAGACTGTTCATCGACCCCAAATATTTGTTGTATGAAAATAATTTAATCATTAGTACTTTAATTAACTGATTTAAAATACTCTGTTTTGCTGAAACTGTTGATATCATTAATGGTAAGGATGCATCTGACAAGCGTCAACATGGGCACTGATATTTGGTTGGTGACTGGTGAGTTTTAGTTGCAAGTCACTACGCTCTTCCAGGTTTAGTCTATTCCTCTCCTTAGTTAGAATTGCAATTTCATGAATAAAACCAACTTCAACCATGTACGAATTTTTGAAAAATAAATATGGCTCCACCACTGCACCTTAGATAGGGCTTTGAAATGAGCTGAGGTAAAAAAATTTATTTGCGTAAAAAAAAGAAAAAAAAAAGAAATAAAAAAAAAATGGATATTTAACAACAGTATTTACATTGCTCGAAAAGTTACTTAGGCTTTTACCTCCTAGCAATGCTTTTTCTTTCAGAACCATAGTTATATCAAGGGGTTATTTCTGCAATTGAGTGTCAATATCTGCAATTTGCATTTCCAAAATGATGTAAGAATCCAGTCAGGCACGCACATTGTCTCAAGGTCCTCAATAATACTTTAAAATCTTCCCATGATTTTTCAAGGTGTGTTGTTTATTTCTCCAGGTCAGCATTGGAAATGTTTCCACTTTCTTCTAACTGCAGTAAATTTAAAAAAAATACTAAAAATCTCTTTAAAGAGGCTTATTTTGACTTGGAAGCCTACTAGAATTGTCCTGGCCAGAATATACGTAACATCTTTATCCTGCAGGCATTTCTGTACTTCATTAAATTTTGAATATAGGTCTGCCAAATAAAACAGAGAATGCTTACTTTTTTTAATTCTTCACACAGTGATGGGTTTATATCTCTTAAAAAATGCTCTGTTGAATTGTATAAGTCTACAAAACTCTGAAAGCTATCATTCCTAGACAGCCACCTTACCTTAGTGTGCAACAGTAATTGGTTTAGGGTTTCAACATTCTTTTCACATAGTATTGCAAACAATCGAGAGTTGAGTGGATGTGCTTTGATCTTATTAACTGACCTGATACACACTTGTAAGGCATCATGAGGTTCACCACTGAGTTTTTTGGCTACCAGATAGTGTCTGTGTAATGCACATTGAACGGTACGTACATCAGATACCTTTTCCTTGAGTCAAGTGACAAATCATCGGTAGTGGGCAAACATTGCTGGTGCACCATAAGTAACCACTGCAGTAATATTGCTGAGGGATATATTGTGCTTCTCCAAATACTCCTGCAAACCCTGAAAAATTGTCTCACCTTTTGCATCAGATTTAAGATACTTGGCAAACAAAAATTCGTCAACAGTGCACTTTTGACTTCTACTGTAATACCTCACATAGGCCATGAGAATGTATGTACTGCCGAAAGTTGACTCGTCGAGTTAGTGAGAAAACTTAAAGTACTGAAGCTCAGCTGCTGTGAGGGCTTGCTCAACATCATCGACCATCTCATCAGTTCATCGTTACACTATTTTGTCACTTAACGACAGACATTTTAGGATAGGTTGAGAATCTTTTTTTTTTTATAACAGTTTCAGTCACCTCTGTAATTGCTTGAATTATGATCTCATCAACTGTATACGATTTTCGTTTCTTTGCTATGGTGAGGAAGATATTGTATGATGCCTTCAGTCCTCCATTATGATCGACTTCGGCAGATATTTTGGAAAATGCGTTTAAATTTGGTATTTTTTTTTATTTCTTATTTCAGTGCCTTAAAATAATCAGTCTTCATTCTCTTCTCAGACTGAACCATTTCAAGGTGGTCTTTCATCTTCAAAGGTTTCATGGCATCATTACTGAAAGTTCATTTTCACATAATAGGCACACTGGCATTATTTCATTGGCAAATGAAGTTATGAATCCAAATTTTTAATATTCTCGTGAATACTGTCGGCACTTCTTAGTATCAGCAGCTGCTATTATGGGTGATACAATGCTGAATTTATAGTAAATGCACAGCTGTCACTTCTTTGGCGCCACTCTTGTCACTATGGGTGTTGAGAATGTACTGGTTCTCCAACAGTGTGTGAGGGAATATGCTCGGTATGGGAAGTGAATAGGAATACTACATATATGTATATTCTTCCCGGAGCAGGAGAGATGAGAGAGACTAAAAGAGAGCGTGAATGGCACAGATACACAGTGTAAAGCACGTCCCCAGACATTTACTCACCCCCTTTTGACCCCTTCCATAGCCTCATCGACCAAAGTGGACGGTGAGGGTATGGACCACTTTATAAACACTGATTATTCTAAGATCAATGCTTATACTCTAGAGAATACTGAGTGCTCGTGCTAGTGATATTTTTCTTTTCTTTATTAATAAGGAGCTCCATGAATCAGGCTCATTTGATGCAAGATTTGTGTTTATGTCAGACATATGATTTGTAAGGCGGACATAGATAATGAGAAACTATTTGGACCCTCAATACTACTTTCCCTTAGTAGATTGCTAAACATTGATTACAACTGGTCTTTCAAAACATCGCTCATTTGTTTTTTCATCATTGGTGAATGAACCTCCTGTAATAAAAGAACGAATGTTAGTGATGAATTTTGCATGTTAGCAGAAATATATATGATTCGTTGAAATTTCCTGGACAGTTTTTTGTTTACCTTCTGCTACTTTCGTCTGGTATTATGTTTTTTTATAGTTTATTCTCTTTATCGATAATTTCTCCGTACAGTTCATTTTTCTACAATGTCTTACAATATTTAATATTTTTGAAGGCCTTCGGAATATATTTTCACCTGATTATCTATGTAACTCTCGTGAGTTATGGACGCTCAGGGCTCTTATGTAGGTAATGTCTTCTAGTTCTTTGTTTATTTTGCCCAGTCTATTCTCTGATTGTCAGAATTAAGTGTATTGAAAATTCACTTACTATGGTTTTTTCTAGGGTTCTCTTGGCCTGAAATTATTCTTGAATGTCCTTCAGTGAAGTTGATAACGAACCATATGAGTGAGAGATTATGTTTCTTATTAGTTTCTCACTGTATATGAAGATCTGTTGGTTTAAGGAAAACTTTGCAAGAAGCATCAGATGCTCTCAGATATTTGGCTGTTGGGATCAAGTGCTTTCAGGAACTATCTATAGTGGTATAAACCTTGGTAATAAATACCGACAAGTTGGTTTAGAAAGACACGTAAGCAAACACTATAACATATTTATTAGAACACGTTTCGGTCCTGGGACCTTGATCACTTCTAACATACAGAGGTAGAAAGACATTATATATATAGGCGGAGAGTGAGATGTGACGCACGTGACCTGAGGAATGTCATAAGAACATAAGAATGGAGGAACACTGTAAAAGGCCTACTGGCCCATGCGAGGCAGGTCTTTATCAAAACAACCTCTGCCTATGATGAGGACGGGTAGACGATGAAATCATGTGACTCCTGTGTTGTTGGGTTGGTGCTGCTTAAGTATCATGTATGCCAATGTTTTTGAAATTTTGTAGTTTCCAGTGTTGCGTTCTATAGTGTCGGTGACGGCGATTAGTGAGGCTTCTAGGCACCGTCGGCGTCTGAGGTCTGGTTCGGTGAGAACGAGTTGTGCCTCGTTCCAGTTCATCAAATGCCCCGTGGAGTCTCTGTGGAGGACACAGGCGTACCTTACATCGTCTCTGTTAGAGGCATTTCGATGTTCATTCAGGCGGACTGCAAGATCTCTGCCTGTCTCGCCTACATATTTCTTGGGACAGAACCCACAGGGGATAGTGTAGACGCCTGCTGTAGAAGTTAGAGGTGTGGGGCTGCGTTTCGTAGTGAGGTCTTTGATAGATGATGTGTTTATGGTGGAAACGTTGATGTTACTCATAGCAAGTGCCCGGCGAGTATTCGTGGCAACATCGCCACATGGGAGTACTATGAACTGTTTAGGGGGCTGTTCCATGGGCGGTTTGTTGAGGATAGCTTGTGCCTTGAGTCTGCAATCTCAGTCTTCTATTTCTCCGGTGGATAAAGTTTTTGTTAATGACAAAGTTTTAAATGCCGCTATCTGTTTTCCTTATTTGTTCCTGTATTTCTCATCCGCTGAAAACTGAGGTTTATGTTCAGTGATAGTTACAAGATTTTCGTTTTCTGCTGTAGTAACTAATACGTTTGTTATATCAGTCGATCAATTCAAAGTTCTGTACAATGTAATAAGCCTCGCAAAGATTCCTGTTACTTCCGGTGCCTTATTAACTCTCACACATCGACATACAATGAGGTGTTGCATTAAAATTTCACTGCCCAATACATCTCTTGTATGTTTCTCTCAACACTACAAACAACGCACTTGCCTGTTTCAGAAGCCCAGTTATGTTAAAATTTTTATTTTTCTACACATTTAAAATAAATCCTAGTAAAATAAAGGAAAATTATTTACATTTGGACGATTCGCTTCTGTTTGCATTTTTTTAAGATTTAGTAAGTAACCGTAAGAGATATAATATTTCTGGTATCTACAGCCATTACTATGTATTTCTCTCTCCTCTAGCAAAAATAGTTTTGGTTATTATGGCTTTAACGTCTTGATATAGGATCGTACACCGTTGTGCTATCTTCATGTGAAATTTTTGGAAACTCAAGACTGTAGGGGGTAAAGCAGCTGGGATTGATGGGATAAAGATAGAAATGTTAAAAGTAGGTGGGGATATAGTTTTGGAGTGGTTGGTACTATTATTTAATAAATGTATGGAAGAGGGTAAGGTACCTTGGGATTGGCAGAGAGCATGCATAGTTCCTTTGTATAAAGGCAAAGGGGACAAAAGAGAGTGCAAAAATTATAGGGGGATAATTCTGTTGAGTATACCTGGTAAACTGTATGGTAGAGTTATTATTGAAAGAATTAAGAGTAAGACGGAGAATAGGATAGCAGATGAACAAGGAGGCTTTAGGAAAGGTAGGGGGGTGTGGACCAGGTGTTTACAGTGAAACATATAAGTGAACAGTATTTAGATAAGAGTAAAGAGGTTTTGGTGCCATTTATGGATTTGGAAAAGGCGTATGACAGGGTGGATAGGGGGGCAATGTGGCAGATGTATGGTATAGGAGGTAGGTTACTGAAAGCAGTGAAGAGTTTTTACGAGGATAGTGAGGCTCAAGTTAGAGTATGTAGGAAAAAGGGAGATTATTTCCCAGTAAAAGTAGGCCTTAGACAAGGATTTGTGATGTCACCGTGGTTGTTTAATATATTTATAGATGGGGTTGTAAGAGAAGAAATGCGATGGTCTTGGCAAGAGGCGTGGAGTTAAAAGATAATCACACTTAAAGTGGGAGTTGTCACAGTTGCTCTTTGCTGATGACACTGTGCTCTTGGGAGATTCTGAAGAGAAGTTGCAGAGGTTGGTGGATGAATTTGGTAGGGCATGTAAAAGAAGAAAATTAAAAGTGAATACTGGAAAGAGTAAGGTTATGAGGATAACAAAAAGATTAGGTGATGAAAGGTTGGATATCAGGTTGGAGGGAGAGAGCATGGAGGAGGTGAATGTATTCAGATATTTGGGAGTGGACGTGTCAGCGAATGGATCTATGAAAGATGAGGTGAATCATAGAATTGATGAGGGGAAAAGGGTGAGCGTTGCACTTAGGAGTATGTGGAGACAAAGAACTTTGTCCTTGGAGGCAAAGAGGAGAATGTATCAGAGTATAGTTTTACCAACGCTTTTATATGGGTGTGAAGCGTGGGTGATGAATGTTGCAGCGAGGAGAAGGATGGAGGCAGTGGAGATGTCATGTCTGAGGGCTATGTGTGATGTGAATATAATGCAGAGAATTCGTAGTTTGGAAGTTAGGAGGAGGTGTGGGATTGCCAAAACTGTTGTCCAGAGGGCTGAGGAAGGATTGTTGAGGTGGCTCGGACATGTAGAGAAAATGGAGCTGAACAGAATGACTTCAAGAGTGTATCAGTCTGTAGTGGAAGAAAGGCGGGGTAGGGGTCGGCCTTGGAAAGGTTGGAGGGAGGGGGTAAAGAAGGTTTTGTGTACGAGGGGCTTGGACTTCCAGCGTTCGTACGTGAGCGTGTTTGATAGGAGTGAATGGAGACAAATGGTTTTTAATACTTGACGTGCTGTTGGTGTGTGAGCAAAGTAACATTTATGAAGGGATTCAGGGAAACCGGCAGGCCAGACTTGAGTCCTGGAGATGGGAAGTACAGTGCCTGCACTCTTAAGGAGGGGTGCTAATGTTGCAGTTTAAAAACTGTAGTGTAAAACACCCTTCTGGCAAGACAGTGATGGAGTGAATGATGGTGAAAGTTTTTCTTCTTCAGGCTACCCTGCCCTGGAGGGAATTGATACATATATTTATATATATATATATATATATATATATATATATATATATATATATATATATATATATATGTATTATTTTTTTTTTATTATCACTCTGGCCGATTCCCACCAAGGCAGGGTGGCCCGAAAAAGAAAACTTTCACCATCATTCACTCCATCACTGTCTTGCCAGAAGGGTGCTTTACACTACAATTTTTAAACTGCAACATTAACACCCCTCCTTCAGAGTGCAGGCACTGTACTTCCCATCTCCAGGACTCAAGTCCGGCCCGCCGGTTTCCCTGAACCCCTTCATAAATGTTACTTTGCTCACACTCCAACAGCACGTCAAGTATTAAAAACCATTCGTCTCCATTCACTCCTATCAAACACGCTCAGGCACGCCTGCTGGAAGTCCAAGCCCATCGCACAGTGTCATCAGCAAAGAGCAACTGTGACAACTCCCACTTTATGTGTGATTCTTTATCTTTTAACTCCACGCCTCTTGTCAAGACCCTCGCATTTACTTCTCTTACAACCCCATCTATAAATATATTAAACAACCACGGTGACATCACACATCCTTGTCTAAGGCCTACTTTTACTGGGAAATAATTTCCCTCTTTCCTATGTACTCTAACTTGAGCCTCACTATCCTCGTAAAAACTCTTCACTGCTTTCAGTAACCTACCTCCTACACCATACACCTGCAACATCTGCCACATTGCCCCCCTATCCACCCTGTCATACGCCTTTTCCAAATCCATAAATGCCACAAAGACCTCTTTAGCCTTATCTAAATACTGTTCACTTATATGTTTCACTGTAAACACCTGGTCCACACACCCCCTACCTTTCCTAAAGCCTCCTTGTTCATTTGCTATCCTATCCTCCGTCTTACTTTTAATTCTTTCAATAATAACTCTACCATACACTTTACCAGGTATACTCAACAGACTTATCCCCCTATAATTTTTGCACTCTCTTTTGTCCCCTTTGCCTTTATACAAAGGAACTATGCATGCTCTCTGCCAATCCCTTGGTACCTTACCCTCTTCCATACATTTATTAAATAATTGCACCAACCACTCCAAAACTATATCCCCACCTGCTTTTAACATTTCTATCTTTATCCCATCAATCTCGGCTGCCTTGACCCCTTTCATTTTACCTACTGCCTTGATATATATATATATATATATATATATATATATATATATATATATATATATATATATATATATATATATATATATATATATATATATATATATATGTGATATATATATATATATATATATATATATATATATATATATATTTATATATATATATATATATATATATATATATATAACGAGATGATTGTGGATGTTATGAATGAGAAGAAACTGGATGTCCTGGCTTTAAGTGAAACAAAGCTGAAGGGGGTGGGAGAGTTTCAATGGAGAGGAATAAATGGGATTAGGTCAGGGGTTTCAAATAGAGTTAGAGCTAAAGAAGGAGTAGCAATAATGTTGAAGGATAAGCTATGGCAGGAAAAGAGGGACTACAAATGCATAAATTCAAGAATTATGTGGAGTAAAATAAAGATTGGATGTGAAAAGTGGGTTATAGTAAGCGTGTATGCACCTGGAGAAGAAAGAAGTGTAGAGGAGAGAGAGAGATTCTGGGAAATGTTGAGTGAATGCGTGGGGAGTTTTGAATCAAGTGTGAGAGTAATGGTGGTTGGAGATTTCAATGCTAAAGTGGGTAAAAATGTTATGGAGGGAGTAGTAGGTAAATTTGGGGTGCCAGGGGTAAATGTAAATGGGGAGCCTTTAATTGAGCTATGTGTAGAAAGAAATTTGGTATTAAGTAATACATATTTTATGAAAAAGAGGATAAATAAATATACAAGGTATGATGTAGCACGTAATGAAAGTAGTTTGTTAGATTATGTATTGGTGGATAAAAGGTTGATGGGTAGGCTCCCGGATGTACATGTTTATAGAGGGGCAACTGATGTATCAGATCATTATTTAGTTGTAGCTACAGTTAGAGTAAGAGGTAGATGGGAAAAGAGGAAGGTGGCAACAATAAGTAAGAGGGAGGTGAAAGTGTATAAACTAAGGGAGGAGGAAGTTCGTGCGAGATATAAGCGACTATTGGCAGAAAGGTGGGCTCGTGCAAAGATGAGTAGTGGGGGGGTTGAAGAGGGTTGGAATAGTTTTAAAAATGCAGTATTAGAATGTGGGGCAGAAGTTTGTGGTTATAGGAGGGTGGGGGCAGGAGGAAAGAGGAGTGATTGGTGGAATGATGAAGTAAAGGGTGTGATAAAAGAGAAAAAGGTAGCTTACGAGAGGTTTTTACAAAGCAGAAGTGTTATAAGAAGAGCAGAGTATATGAAGAGTAAAAGAAAGGTGAAGAGAGTGGTGAGAGAGTGCAAAAGGAGAGCAGATGAAAGAGTGGGAGAGGCACTGTCAAGAAATTTTAATGAAAATAAGAAAAAATTTTGGAGTGAGTTAAACAAGTTAAGAAAGCCTAGGGAAAGTATGGATTTGTCCGTTAAAAACAGAGTAGGGGAGTTAGTAGATGGGGAGAGGGAGGTATTAGGTAGATGGCGAGAATATTTTGAGGAACTTTTAAATGTTGAGGAAGAAAGGGAGTCGGTAATTTCATGCACTGGCCAGGGAGGTATACCATCTTTTAGGAGTGAAGAAGAGCAGACTGTAAGTGTTGTGGAGATACGTGAGGCATTACGTAGAATGAAAGGGGGTAAAGCAGCTGGAACTGATGGGATCATGACAGAAATGTTAAAAGCAGGGGGGGATATAGTGTTGCAGTGGTTGGTACTTTTGTTTAATAAATGTATGAAAGAGGGGAAGGTACCTAGGGATTGGCGGAGAGCGTGTATAGTTCCTTTATATAAAGGGAAAGGGGACAAAAGATATTGTAAAAATTATAGAGGAATAAGTTTACTGAGTATACCAGGAAAAGTATACGGTAGAGTTATAATTGAAAGAATTAGAGGTAAGACAGAATGTAGAATTGCGGATGAGCAAGGAGGCTTCAGAGTGGGTAGGGGATGTGTAGATTAAGTGTTTACATTGAAGCATATATGTGAACAGTATTTAGATAAAGGTAGGGAAGTTTTTATTGCATTTATGGATTTAGAAAAGGCATATGATAGAGTGGATAGAGGAGCAATGTGGCAGATGTTGCAAGTTTATGGAATAGGTGGTAAGTTACTAAATGCTGTAAAGAGCTTTTATGAGGATAGTGAGGCTCAGGTTAGGGTGTGAAGAAGAGAGGGAGACTACTTCCCGGTAAAAGTAGGTCTTAGACAGGGATGTGTAATGTCACCATGGTTGTTTAATATATTTATAGATGGGGTTGTAAAAGAAGTAAATGCTAGGGTGTTCGGGAGAGGGGTGGGGTTAAATTATGGGGAATCAAATTCAAAATGGGAATTGGCACAGTTACTTTTTGCTGATGATACTGTGCTTATGGGAGATTCTAAAGAAAAATTGCAAAGGTTAGTGGATGAGTTTGAGAATGTGTGTAAAGGTAGAAAGTTGAAAGTGAACATAGAAAAGAGTAAGGTGATGAGGGTATCAAATGATTTAGATAAAGAAAAATTGGATATCAAATTGGGGAGGAGGAGTATGGAAGAAGTGAATGTTTTCAGATACTTGGGAGTTGACGTGTCGGCGGATGGATTTATGAAGGATGAGGTTAATCATAGAATTGATGAGGGAAAAAAGGTGAGTGGTGCATTGAGGTATATGTGGAGTCAAAAAACGTTATCTATGGAGGCAAAGAAGGGAATGTATGAAAGTATAGTAGTACCAACACTCTTATATGGATGTGAAGCTTGGGTGGTAAATGCAGCAGCGAGGAGACGGTTGGAGGCAGTGGAGATGTCCTGTCTAAGGGCAATGTGTGGTGTAAATATTATGCAGAAAATTCGGAGTGTGGAAATTAGGAGAAGGTGTGGAGTTAATAAAAGCATTAGTCAGAGGGCAGAAGAGGGGTTGTTGAGGTGGTTTGGTCATTTAGAGAGAATGGATCAAAGTAGAACGACATGGAAAGCATATAAATCTATAGGGGAAGGAAAGAGGGGTAGGGGTCGTCCTCGAAAGGGTTGGAAAGAGGGGGTAAAGGAGGTTTTGTGGGCGAGGGGCCTGGACTTCCAGCAAGCGTGCATGAGTGTGTTAGATAGGAGTGAATGGAGACGAATGATACTTGGGACCTGACGATTTGTTGGAGTGTGAGCAGGGTTATATATAGTGAAGGGATTCAGGGAAACTGGTTATTTTCTTATAGTCGGACTTGAGTCCTGGAAATGGGAAGTACAATGCCTGCACTTTAAAGGAGGGGTTTGGGATATTGGCAGTTTGGAGGGATATGTTGTGTATCTTTATACGTATATACTTCTAAACTGTTGTATTCTGAGCACCTCTGCAAAAGCAGTGATAATGTGTGAGTGTGGTGAAAGTGTTGAATGATGATGAAAGTATTTTCTTTTTGGGGATTTTCTTTCTTTTTTGGGTCACCCTGCCTCGGTGGGAGACGGCCCACTTGTTGAATATATATATATATATATATATATATATATATATATATATATATATATATATATATATATATATATATATATATATATATATATATATGTATCAATGCACTACGCAGAAACAAGTGGGTATATACAGAGAAAGATCTCAATCAGCAGGACTCGAAGGATTGGGGATGGTCAAGATTCCCAGGCAGCGCTCTTGCCCACTCGGCCACGAATGCCACATAAGCGGGTAGACTACTTCACAAGCTATGTTTCTTTCCCAGCCCGGGCACGTCAGTGAGTCTCAAGCATGGAGTCAAGCTATTTCAATCTCCTCCTGTATGTTCTGACCTCTCAAGCAATTTTTATAACAATGCACCACGCAGAAATAAGCTGGTATATACAGAGAAAGATCGCAGTTAGCAGTACTCGATTCTGCTACTGGGTATCGAGAATTATTGTGGGATGAATTTCTGTAGCCGGTTTTCTTGATATTGCAGATGTCTTCCCCCCTCCCCTTGATGAGTTTATTTTAATGAGCCCCATTTCCTTTACATAACTTTTAGAAGTTTCCCTTATATATGGAACCTGCTTTTTGAAAATCAATTGGATGGTTAAAATCTCTCGCATGAATAAACAGAGCATTAGAGTCTTGTCCAGTTCTAATGCTATGTTTATGTTCTTTTAATCTTAGTTTGAGACATAGACACATCCGTCAGCATTTCGGGGGGAATTCTTTACCATGAGATTTTTTTACTGTATCAGGAGTTTTATATACAACTTTGATATTAGAAGTCTTAAGAAGAGAAGGCATATTTACCAAATTTTCATGGTAAGGGAGAACCAACATATTTTTCTTTGATTATGGCTGATTGTCCCTTTTTGGCAAATTCTTGAAGACATTTTCATCGCACATCTGATTAGTAAACCAATAATCTGCTCAGGTGTATGAAATGAATCTGCATATCTTCTCGAAAATTTCCGTCTTGCAGGTATAAGAATGAATGCAAGAATAGACAGAATGGCTTTTGAATTCCACCTAGCATTGCTGATGTTTGGAATTTTCAGAAAATTAATGAAAGAAAAGTGCCTGTTTTCTTCAAAGAATCTTAACACTCGTGTTAGATGGCACAAGAACTTCACATCGTCTCTCCATCCTGATTTATGGAGGATCACTTCTGTTCCATTAACAAACTGCGCCTTTAGTTCCTCATAATTCTTCACCAGTTGGGATACAAATGGATACTCGATGTTTGGAGAACTGCTATTTGCACCAAGATTTTCTTCCATTAACAAATGGAGAATCCTGTCCAGAATGTGATGCTGACGACTTATAAATTGTGGTTTGCTAATCCCCTTCCCTGAGAACATTCATTGCAGTTTGACAACAGCTCCACTCTTTTTCCCTGTGTTAACGTTAGTTGTATCAGCTATGATCGTCTTCATTGCATTTCAGAAGTTGTATGCATCAATAACTTTTGCCATTAGTTCAGCAATAGTTTCAGTTTTGCCATTTTCCAAGTGCAGTTCATCCAGTTTTACTTCGGTTCTTTCATTTTTAAGTACTAATACCTGATACTCATTTCCTTCATTGCGCTTTCCATCAAAATATAAAGACCATCAGTACTTTCATGAGTTGCTAATTATGAGTAGTAACCCAGATCTATGGTGATTCATAGTTTTTATTCAGGGGTGACCTTTTTTGAAAGATGAGACGAATTAACGACGGTCAATTAGCAAGAACACATTTAAAATTAAGTATATATATATAATGTTAATGTTGCAGTTTAAAAACTGTAGTGTAAAGCACCCTTCTGGCAAGACAGTGATGGAGTGAATGATGGTGAAAGTTTTTCTTTTTCGGGCCACCCTGCCTTGGTGGGAATCGGCCGGTGTGATAATAAAAATAAATAAAATAAAAAATATATATATATATATATATATATATATATATATATATATATATATATATATATTTTCATTTACATAATGTAAAAATTAATAATTTTGTACCAAAAGAACGTTAGAAAAGTTAACTAACCATATTATATGTAGTGCGATTTAATTTAGCCTAATCTAACTAAATATATTTTACATAAATTTACAGTAATTTAATAATAAAAACATAATGAAACATGATTTCGTCGTTAGGTTCAGAAAGATTCTTGCGAAATTATTGCAACCACAAATTTTCGCTTGCCTTATTCGGCAAGAAGAGCATTGCTATTTAAGCCAGAATCACAAGTTTTACCTATTCGACACGATGTATGTATATATATATATATATATATATATATATATATATATATATATATATATATATATATATATATATATATATATATATATATATATATATATATATATGCAGAAAACCACTGTGGAAGGATAGTAAAATTCCAAGCGCTTTCGTGACTTCTCACATTATCAAGGAACTATGATAATGTAAGAAGTCACGAAAGCGCTTGGAATTTCACTACTCTTTCACAGTGGTTGTTTTTCATATTCTGATATCACCTGTTTACTGAGATCTTATTGCATATATATATATATATATATATATATATATATATATATATATATATATATATATATATATATATATATATATATATATGTATGTATATATATATATATATATATATATATATATATATATATATATATATATATATGTGTGTGTGTGTGTGTGTGTGTGTCGTTCCGAATAGGTAAAATTGCTCACTTAGGAAGAACTCATTTAAAATCAGGTTCTATCTAAGATTTTATCTTATGCATTTAAACATATATACTTTTTCATTTATGTTAATGTAAAAAGTAATAATTTCGTACCAAAAGGACCTTAGACAATCTTAACTAACCTTGTTATAACAACGCAATTTAATTTAGCATAATCCAACTAAATATATTTTTAGATAAGTTTACAATAATTTAATAATATACAAACACAATGAAATATATATTTTTTTCCTTAGGTTCAGAATGATTTTTGCGAAATAATTGCATGCACAAATTTTTACTTGCCTTATTCAACAAGAAGTGTGTTGCTATTTAAGCCAAAATCGCAAGTTTAACCTATTCGTCACGACATAAATATATATAAATAAAAAAAAGGCACAATACCGTGACTGGAACAGTACACAAATAAACCGCAGTGTGGCTTTCCGAATGATCCAAGTCGGACCGAAACGACGTCGTCGCAAGCTCATCTCTTCTATGTGTGGGTTATTTGTGTAACGACATTATATATATATATATATATATATATATATATATATATATATATATATATATATATATATATATATATATATATATATATATATATACATATATATATATATATATATATATATATATATATATATATATATATATATATATATATATACAAAAAATATAGGGAGGTACCACCTCTAGAGCTAGCCTAGGGACCCTCATCCTCAGAGCAAACGAATAAACTTGCTTCAGGGAAAACTCAAGGTTTTCCCTGAAGCTGTTTGAGAATTTTCTCCTACCACCTCCTATATTTCAAGTATGTTTTATTTAAAGACAAAATACATTGGCCAAACATTAACAAAAATACAACAGAAAGTAAAACAACATAGGTAACTCAGAGCTACATCTCGAATAGTTCGTCCAGCTCCCCTGCGGTGGGCCGCGTGCCCAGAATGCTGCAGGCATTTCCTCTCTGGATCGCAACACTGAGTCTCTGAAAGAGGAAGCTGGTCGCCCTCTTGGTTTCTATGATGAGCTTTTCACCCAGCTCTTTGAGGAACTTTAGAGCACACTTGCCCCATGCTCCAAGGGTCCCCGGCCCTATTGGAATGAAGTTATAGCAGGGGGAGAGGTCTTCATATTTTCGGATCTTCTGGGTCTCCCTGTGGCTGGCAGCTCCACCCCCTTCCACTACGGAGTATGGCAAGTAGGTGTCTGCCAATGTGGCAGCACAGGTGTAATCCCAGGCAATCTGCTTTCCATCCTTCCAGGGTAGCATAGTGGCTCCATCAGGACGCTTTTGACTGCCATCAGACCTCTGTACTTGGGGTTCCAGTTGAGCTGGGCAACGGGCTGTGGCGAGGCTTCTCTTTATGGTGTCATTGACCTCCTCATGTCTGGCATACTTCCCTTCTGCTGTGTGACACACGAGACCATGAAGTCCGAATTGATCAGCTGTCACCCTGCCGCAAACACACCTGTGTTCGGTGAGGATGGGGGCGGCTAGGCGAAGAGCAACACCAATCCGAATGGCCTGTGGGTCGAGACGGGTGCCCAGGGAGGAATTGGGAACAGCTAACAGGAAATCTTCTGAGTGTGGTGCCTTCACTGCCAGGAGACGAGCTTTGTCCTTTCCTGAAGCATTGGAGAGCATTGTGTTGGCGATTTTTTCCATGATCGGTTTGTCCCAGTGGGACTGTTTGTGCTCTTTGGGAGGAGCTGGTCTACTGGAGATGTTTGTAAGGGTGTCCCACAGAATCGCTGCTTCAGTAAACCTGGGGTCTTGAGCTCCTACCACTTCTCTCAAGCGTTCGGGAACTATCTTCCTGACTAATGCACTGGAAGCCAAACACGAAGACAGAAAAGCAGGTAAAGCAACATGCATTGCTTTACGCACCCCTATACCTCCCAGTCGCACTGGGAGGGTTGCCTGATCCCATTGTTCATCCTCTAGTGACAGGTTCCGTGCCTTCTTAAAAGTTGATCTCAGGTGTGTGTCATATTCATCGAGTGTTGGGTTGTCAAAAGAGGGTGCACACCTCAAGAAGTAAGTGAGTCTTGGCATAGTAAGACACCTTGTGAGGAGATACAGAGCATCATGGGCATCAAGATCGCTTATTCTCTCCTCCATTCTCATCAGGTCATTCAATTTGTCCCTGAGGACAGTGTCGATGGCCTGGTGACCCAGCGGTGCTCCCAAGAGTATCTTGTTGGACGGAGTGGTAGTTGAGACTTCCGGGAGGATTCTTCGCACAGCACTGATTATTTCCTGGTTCGCTGTGATGATTTCACATTTGGAGGGATTGAGGATGAGTCCCAAGTCTTCTCCCTGTGTTTTCACAAGTTGTAGGTCCCCCACCAGGAACTCTTCAGTACCTGCCAGAGTGCCGTCATCCAGGTACCAGATATTGAGCTCACTGCGTAGGCAGTGAGAAGAGAAGAGAAGTGGAGCGAGTGGGTCACCCTGCTGAACACCCTCTGATGATTTAATTTCATGTTCTCCAAACAAAAGAATTGAGGGTTTGCTGTAGCCGGCTGAAATGAAGGGAAAAAGACTGGGGAACCTATCCCGAACAGCTGGCAAAACAGCATCTCTCTTCACCATATTAAAGGCATTTCTAAAATCAAGTTTGCCTATGGCCTTGTCTTCTGGTAAGTCCCTGATGTAGGCCCTTGCGGCATGAACTGCGGCTTCACTGCATTGAGAGACCCCAAAGCCCACTTGGTGTGGCTGGAGCAAAGTGGCAGCTTCTAGGCGAATGTTTCTCACTGCTGCTTTGGCAACGAGACGGCGAAGAGTGTTTCCAACTGCAATGGGTCTGATTCAACCATCCCTCTTCTTCAAAGCACATAGTGAGGCTCCAAAAAAGAAAGGTTTATTCTTCATATATGAAATAAAATGGCATTACCAGAAGATGCTCCAATATTTTGAGAAAGGGATTGATAAAGAATACATGCATTTTCGTCCTGAGAGTTGTAAATTATTACTACAGTCGTTTTTTTTTTTTATTATTAACACACTGGTCAATAAGCTTTCATTTCATCCCCTGCATGCAGGGGATGAAAAGCTGTAAGTCTTCTCCCTGAAAGCTGGCTGCCTTGGATCAAAGTCTAGCAAAAGCTGGACTCCAAGGTATTGGTCCAGCGTGGGTAGATTGGTAAAGCACTGCGTACCTTGTTCCAAGGTTCGTTGGTTCGAGTCTCCTTCAGCCAGAGATCAGTGTTTGTGTATATTTCGCCTGCTCTTGCGAATTCCTTGCATTGTTAATATCTCTAGTAAGGCTGATGTATGCAGTGGATGAAATGAAAAGCTGTAAGCCTTCTCCCTGAATGTTGGCTGCCTTGGATCAAAGTCTAGCGCAAGCAGGACTCCAAGGTATTGGTCCAGTGTGGGCAGATTGGTAAAGCAATGCGTACCTTGTTCCAAGGTTCGTAGGTTCGTCTAACATTCACTTGTTAGACGAAGAATGAGAAGAGACATGATCGAAGTGTATAAGTGGAAGATGGGTATTAACAAAGGAGATAATAATAAGGTCTTGAGGATGTCTCTCCAAGAGAGAACCCGCAGTAATGGATTTAAATTAGACAAGTTTAGATTTAGAAAGGACATAGGAAAGTATTGGTTTGGAAATAGGGTAGTTGATGAGTGGAACAGTCTACCTAGTTGGGTTATTGAGGCTAGGACTTTGGGGAGTTTCAAATTTAGGTTGGATAAATACATGAGTGAGAGGGGTTGGATCTGATTGGGACTTGCAAATGAGTAGATAGAGTTATCAGAGATTATTTCTAGGGTAGCATTAAAATTGGGTTGGGCAAATGTTTTGTTAGTGGGATGGATTATAAAGGACCTGCCTACTATGGGCCAACAGGCCTGCTGCAGTGATCCTCCTTTCTTATGTTCTTATGTTCTTATTAATATCCTCTTTATTAATACCTATCTTCCACTTATACACTTCGATCAGGTCTCCCCTCATTCTTCGTCTAACAAGTGAATGTAACTTAAGAGTCTTCAATCTTTCTTCATAAGTAAGATTTCTAATGCTATGTATTAATTTAGTCATCCTACGCTGAATGTTTTCTAACGAATTTATGTCCATTATGCATAATCTAGGTGAGGCCTTACTAATGATGAATAAAGCTGCAGTATGGCCTCTGGACTTCTGTTGCTTACACTTCTTGATATAAATCCCAGTAATCTATTTGCCTTATTACGTACGCTTAGGCATTGCTGTCTTGGTTTAAGGTTGCTGCTCACCATAACCCCCAAGTCCTTTTCGCAATCTGTATGGCAAAGTTCAACATCATTTAACTTATAAGTGCTAGGGTTATGGACACTCCCGATCTTCAGAACCTTGCATTTATCTACATTGAACTGTATCTGCCACTTTTCTGACCAAGAATAGAGTTTGTTTAAATCCTCCTGAAGTTCCATAACATCTACGTTTGAATAAATTTTCCTACCTATCTTTGTGTCATCGGCGAATTTGCTCATATCACTAGTAATTCCCTCATCAAGATCATTGATATATATTATAAACAACAACGGGCCCAAGACTGATCCCTGTGGAACGCCACTTGTTACAGATCCCCACTCGGATTTAACCTCATTTATGGACACTCTCTGCTTCCTGTCTGTGAGCCATGACTCGATCCGTGAGAGCACTTTTCCCCCAATGCCATGAGCTGCCACTTTCTTTAACAGTCTTTGGTGCGGAACTCTATCAAAAGCCTTACTAAAATCTAAGTAAATAATATCAAACTCTTTATCGTGGTCAACAGCCTCAAAAGCTTTACTGAAGAAAGTTAATAAATTAGTTAGACAAGACCGGCCTCTTGTGAATCCATGGCAAGTATCATTAATCAAGCTATGCTTATCGTGATGGCTTCTTATAATCTCAGCTATAATTGACTCTAGTAATTTGCCTACAATTGAGGTCAGGCTTATTGGGCGGTAATTTGACGGTAACGACTTGCCCCCTGTTTTAAAAATAGGAATTACATTAGCCATCTTCCACATATCAGACACTACACCTGTTTGAAGAGATAAATTAAAAATATTAGTTAATGGTTCACAGAGTTCCATTTTGCATTCCTTAAGAACCCTTGAAAAAACCTCATCAGGACCCGGTGACTTATTTTGCTTCAGTCGGTCTATCTGCTTCACAACCATTTCACTAGTGACTGTGATGTTACATAATTTATCTTCTTCTGGCCCACTATAGAAATTAATTACTGGAATGTTATTAGTGTCTTCCTGTGTAAAAACCGAGAGAAAATAATTATTTAAAATCGAGCACATTTCATTCTCTTTGTCACTAAGATGCCCATAGTTATTTTTAAGGGGACCTATCTTATCTCTGACTTTTGTTCTATATGACTGGAAAAAACTTTTTGGGTTAGTTTTAGAATCCCTAGCAACTTTAATTTCATAGTCCCTTTTAGCTTTTCGTATCCCCTTTTTAATGTCCCTCTTAATGTCAATATACTGATTCATAAGATGACACTCACCTCTTTTGATTCGCCTATAAATTCCTTTCTTATGCCCTAGTAGATATTTCAGTCTATTATTCATCCATTTTGGGTCATTTCTATTTGATCTAATTTCTTTATACGGAATAAACGTTCTTTGAGCCTCATGTATAGTGTTCAGAAAACTGTCATATTGATAGCTCTCTTCGTTTCCCCAGTCAACAGATGATTAGTGTTCTCTAAGCCCATCGTAATCTGTTAAGCGAAAATCGGGGACTGTTACTGAGTTATCCCTACTATCATACTTCCATTCAATGCTAAATGTACTTGAATTGTGGTCGCTAGCACCCAGTTCCTCTGAAGCTTCTTCTTAGTCTACTACGTTGACCTACCTGGTGGAGTGTGGAGAGCTGTGGGAATCTGCATGGGAGGTAGGCCACGTCTCCCACGTTGACCTTGACATTAGTGACCGTGTTGTTCTCCAGGTTGAGTTCTGGCAGCACGTGTCTGATGTCCCACACGGGGTCCTCCGTTACCGCTGCTCCTGCAACACACGCCAAGACAAACGAGTTATCATAACCCCCTTGACCAGGATCTGTCTATATACTGCTCAAGGGCTCTTGATACGAGGAATAACAGCTTGTCTCTCATTCCTAGAATTATAGGTAATTGCTCCCCCTCTCCCTCCCTCCTCTGCTACTCATGTGCTCCCTATTCCCCTTCTCCAAGTTCTGAATGATCCTAAGTGGTTCAACGTTTACCCATGAATATAACAACGACAACAACTACATCGATAATAATAATAATAATAATAATAATAATAATAATAATAAGAAGAAGAAGAAGAAGAAGAAGAAGAAGAAGAAGAAGAAGAAGAATTATGAAAATAATAAAAGAAAAACAAAATGAATAAAAAGAAAAAAGAAAAAAGAAAAAGAAGAAAAAAGAAAAAATTACAATATTTAAAAAAAATGAAAAAATAAATAATAATCCTTTCTTCCTTTGTGTATGTAGTTCCCAGGATAAATACAGAAGGAGCATTACTTTATTTCCTGGGTAGCCACCCAAACTTGGGTCGCCAAGGATTGTAAGATTTTGTTAGTAGTAGAAGTAGTAGTAGTAGTAATAATTATGATATTAAAATATTATAATAATTAATAATAATCACAATAATATATATATATATATATATATATATATATATATATATATTTATATATATATATATATATATATATATATATATATATCGGCAAGTACAGGGACATAAGCAAACAATATCAATTTGTCCCAGTGGGATCAGAGACCTTGGAATCATGGGGAAAACATGCCACACGTTTCCTTAAAGAATTGGGATCCAGACTCATCGACACCACCAGGGACCCAAGGGCAGCCACTTTCATGTTCCAGCTCCTCAGCGTGGCCATCCAGAGGGGAAATGCTTGTTGCATACTTGGCTCACGTCCAGCTTCGGAGGAGCTATTTCATAACCCTTGACATATTGTACCAATGTATTCATGTTTGTGTTTTATGTCAATGTATTCTGTCTATTAATAAAGTTCACATGTAGCTTAAAAATATAGGGGAGGTAGGAGAAGAAAATATTCAAACTTCTCCGGGAAGAACCTTGAGTTTTCTCTAAGGTACGTTTATTGTCTTCTCTGAGGATGAGGGTCCCCAGTCCAGTTCTAGAGGTAGTACCTCCCTATATTTTGTATTATATACACACACACACACACACACACACACACACACACACACATATATATATATATATATATATATATATCTATATATATATATATATATATATATATATATATATATATATATATATATGGGTCATAATAAGCGTGTATGCACCTGGAGAAGAGATGAATGTAGAGGAGAGAGAGAGATTTTGGGAGATGTTAAGTGAATGTATAGGAGTCTTTGAACCAAGTGAGAGAGAAATTGTGGTAGGGGACCTGAATGCTAAAGTAGGAGAAACTTCTAGAGAGGGTGTGGTAGGTAAGTTAGGGGTGCCAGATGTAAATGATAATGGAAGCCCTTTGATTGAACTTTGTATAGAAAGGGGTTTAGTTATAGGTAATACATATTTTAAGAAAAAGAGGATAAATAAGTATACAAGATATGATGTAGGGCGAAATGAGAGTAGTTTGTTGGACTATGTATTGGTAGATAAAAAACTGTTGAGTAGACTTCAGGATGTACATGTTTATAAAGGGGCCACAGATATATCAGATCACTTTCTAGTTGTAGCTACACTGAGAGTAAAAGGTAGATGGGATACAAGGAGAATAGAAGCATCAGGGAAGAGAGAGGTGAAGGTTTATAAACTAAAAGAGGAGGCAGTTAGGGTAAGATATAAACAACTATTGGAGGATAAATGGGCTAATGAGAGCATAGGCAATGGGGTCGAAGAGGTATGGGGTAGGTTTAAAAATGAAGTGTTAGAGTGTTTAGCAGAAGTTTGTGGTTACAGGAAAGTGGGTGCGGGAGGGAAGAGGAGCGATTGGTGGAATGATGATGTAAAGAGAGTAGTAAGGGAGAAAAAGTTAGCATATGAGAAGTTTTTACTAAGTAGAAGTGATGCAAGGAGGGAAGAGTATATGGAGAAAAAGAGAGAGGTTAAAAGAGTAGTTAAGCAATGTAAAAAGAGAGCAAATGAGAGAGTGGGTGAGATGTTATCAACAAATTTTGTTGAAAATAAGAAAAAGTTTTGGAGTCAGATTAACAAGTTAAGGAAGCCTAGAGAACAAATGGATTTGTCAGTTAAAAATAGGAGAGGAGAGTTATTAAATGGAGAGTTAGAGGTATTGGGAAGATGGAGGGAATATTTTGAGGAATTGTTAAATGTTGATGAAGTTAGGGAAGCTGTGATTTCGTGTATAGGGCAAGGAGGAATAACATCTTGTAGGAGTGAGGAAGAGCCAGTTGTGAGTGTGGGGGAAGTTCGTGAGGCAGTAGGTAAAATGAAAGGGGGTAAGGCAGCCGGGATTGATGGGATGAAGATAGAAATGTTAAAAGCAGGTGGGGATATAGTTTTGGAGTGGTTGGTGCAATTATTTAATAAATGTATGGAAGAGGGTAAGGTACCTAGGGATTTGCAGAGAGCATGCATAGTTCCTTTGTATAAAGGAAAAGGGGATAAAAGAGAGTGCAAAAATTATAGGGGGATAAGTCTGTTGAGTATACCTGGTAAAGTGTATGGTAGAGTTATTATTGAAAGAATTAAAAGTAAGACGGAAAATAGGATAGCAGATGAACAAGGAGGCTTTAGGACAGGTAGGGGGTGAGTGGACCAGGTGTTTACAGTGAAACATGTAAGTGAACAGTATTTAGATAAGGCTAAAGAGGTCTTTGTGGCATTTATGGATTTGGAAAAGGCGTATGACAGGGTGGATAGGGGGCAATGTGGCAAATGTTGCAGGTGTATGGTGTAGAAGGTAGGTTACTGAAAGCAGTGAAGAGTTTTTACGAGGATAGTGAGGCTCAAGTTAGAGTATGTAGGAAAGAGGGAAATTATTTCTCAGTAAAAGTAGGCCTTAGACAAGGATGTGTGATGTCACCGTGGTTGTTTAATATATTTATAGATGGGGTTGTAAGAGAAGTAAATGCGAGGGTCTTGGCAAGAGGCGTGGAGTTAAAAGATAAAGAATCACACATAAAGTGGGCGTTGTCACAGTTGCTCTTTGCTGATGACACTGTGTTCTTGGGAGATTCTGAAGAGAAGTTGCAGAGATTGGTGGATGAATTTGGTAGGGAATGCAAAAGAAGAAAATTAAAAGTGAATACAGGAAAGAGTAAGGTTATGAGGATAACAAAAAGATTAGGTGATGAAAGATTGGATATCAGATTGGAGGGAGAGAGTATGGAGGAGGTGAATGCATTCAGATATTTGGGAGTGGACGTGTCAGCGGATGGGTCTATGAAAGATGAGGTGAATCATAGAATTGATGAGGAGAAAAGGGTGAGTGGTGCACTTAGGAGTCTGTGGAGACAAGGAACTTTGTCCTTGGAGGCAAAGAGGGGAATGTATGAGAGTATAGTTTTACCAACGCTCTTATATGGGTGTGAAGCATGGGTGATGAATGTTGCAGCGAGGAGAATGCTGGAGGCAATGGAGATGTCATGTCTGAGGGCAATGTGTGGTGTGAATATAATGCAGAGAATTCGTAGTTTGGAAGTTAGGAGGAGGTGCGGGATTACCAAAACTGTTGTCCAGAGGGCTGAGGAAGGGTTGTTGAGGTGGTTCGGACATGTAGAGAGAATGGAGCGAAACAGAATGACTTCAAGAGTGTATCAGTCTGTAGTGGAAGGAAGGCGGGGTAGGGGTCGGCCTAGGAAAGGTTGGAGGGAGGGGGTAAAGGAGGTTTTGTGTGCGAGGGGCTTGGACTTCCAGCAGGCATGCGTGAGCGTGTTTGTTAGGAGTGAATGGAGACAAATGGTTTTTAATACTTGACGTGCTGTTGGTGTGTGAGCAAAGTAACATTTATGAAGGGGTTCAGGAAAACCGGCAGGCCAGACTTGAGTCCTGGAGATGGGAAGTACAGTGCCTGCGCTCTGAAGGAGGGGTGTTAATGTTGCAGTTTAAAAACTGTAGTGTAAAACACCCTTCTGGCAAGACAGTGATGGAGTGAATGATGGTGAAAGTTTTTCTTTTTCGGGCCACCCTGCCTTGGTGGGAATCGACCAGTGTGATATATATATATATATATATATATATATATATATATATATATATATATATATATATATATATATATATATATATATATATATATATATATATAATATATATATATATATATATATATATATATATATATATATATATATATAATATAATATATATATGCAAAACAACCACTGTGAAAGAGTAGTGAAATTCCAACAGCTTTCGTGACTACTCACATTGTCAAGGAACTATGAATTTCACTACTCTTTCACACTGGTTGTTTTGCATACTTTAAAATCACCTGTTTACTGTGATCTTATTGCATATAATATATATATATATATATATATATATATATATATATATATATATATATATATATATATATATATATATATATATATATATATATATGTATATATATATATATATATGTATATATATATATATATATATATATATATATATATATATATATATATATATAATTATATTATAACTTGTGTAAAGGAGCTGTTCTGTATTCTTCTAGGTTGTTTACTTCATACTTTGACGTTATAGCTGCAAGGTCGTACTAGGAGGACTAACTTTTTCTTGCTTTCAGGGATTCTCCCCAGATTATAGTACCAAACAGTTCTGTCATGTAAAGAAACATAATTGAATCTTCCCTCTTGAAACATGAAAGGAATACAGTATACAACTCAAATTATGGGTTATACAAGCTTGATAATTATTTAGTAGAGTCCATTGTACACAATCTTAAACAACAATGCTATAGAAAATCACAGGATTGTTCATTATGCCAAGTGGGTTGATGGATAGGTGGCGCCCGACCTGTGTCTACACACCAAAACTTCACACCACGTCAGTTTTGAAGGTTATAACACCTGTAGCTGTTAATGTACCATACAGTGACAAGCACACAAGATAATGTAAGGAAAGGCTAAAAGGTATTAGTAGAATTTATATCATAGAAATATTATCGGATAGGCATAGAAGTCCCCATGTATGGCATATTAACAGCGACTGAGAAAAATAGTAGACAATATGTAGGAAAAGATACTTCTGAGTACATGGGTAGAACATTCGAGTACCTCAGAGCAGGACATTTAAACGGACAAAGAGCATATTGTATTCTTTTCTTTCATTATTTGAGAAATTCACACAGAATAATAGCTATCCATATCTACAGTATCTAACGAGAAACTTATTTTCTCAAACCACATGACCTATTATAAACGATTAGAAAAAGCTTGGGGCTGGATTTTTATATCTTATAATTTCTTACTTGACATCTCAGAAACCCTCCTACCCCATATGGGTTGTGGGGGAATGATGGTAGGGTGGGGTTGGCACCAACCACTAACCCAGTCTAAGGGTAACCATGGCCAGTGAAACCTACGCTACTCTGAGACCTCTCTCCCTGCATTGGTTGCTCCCTTGCAACATTGCACAGCTCCTGATGACGCACTGAGAAGTGTGAAAGTACTTGAGCTAAAGAATTCCACCCCCCTTCCCCCGTGGCTTGTTCTGCATAGTTAAGATCTCCCGTCTGCGATTGTTTGCATATATATATATATATATATATATATATATATATATATATATATATATATATATATATATATATGTGTGTGTGTGTGTGTGTATATATTGTCAGATAAGACAATAAACGTACCTCAGGGACAACTCAAGGTTCTCCCAGGAGCTGTTTGAATATTTTCTTCTATCACCACCTATATTTTATACTCAATATGAAATTTTATTACCTGACAGAACACATTGATAGAAAACACAAACATGAATACATTTGTATAGTATATCAAAGATTATGAATTTCCTCCAGCTCCTCTGAAGCTAGATGTGAGACAAGTATGCAGCAAGCATATCCCCTCTGGATGCCCTTGCTGAGGTGCTGGAACATGAAAGTGGCTGCCCTTGGGTCCCTAGTGGTGTCGATGAGTCTAGAACCCAGTTCTTTAAAGAAACATGTGGCATTTATTCCCCATGATCAAAAGGTTTATGATCCCACTGGGACAAATTGATACTCTTGGCTTATGTCCCTGTACTTGCTAATCTTGTACTTCTCCTTGTGATCAGCAGCTCTTCCCTGTCACCCGACATTGTGATGGATGTAGGTGTCAGCCAGTGTCGACCCACAGGTATAGTTCCATGCTAAGAGCTTGCCATTCTTCAAAGGATAGATGATGATCCCATCGTGGCAATTTGCTGGGTTGTGGGTATTGTGATCGGGGCTCTCTCTCGCCTGGGCATCCAGCTGTAGCAAAGGTTCTCTTTATGATGCCGTTGACTTCATTGTGTCTTGCATGCCAGCCCTTGGCTTTGGAACAGTTAAGACATGTAGACCATATTGGTCGGCTTGTGCATCACCCCAAATACACGTATATTCCGTGTGAACTGGGGCAGCAAGGCGCAGAGCCACTGCAACACGGAGGGTCTTACGGTTGAGGCGTGTTCCCGTTGCCGAATGAGAACTGTTTGGAGGAAGTCCCTGGAGTGAAGTGCACTCACAGCTTGGAGATCGCCAGTCTCCGTGACTGATGTTACAGCCCTAAACATGTTGGCAAGCACCTTTTCAAAGGTGGGGCCATCCCAACCTGACTGTAGGCCAGTGCTGCACTAGGTTTTGGTGCTGGAGCAGCAAGAGTCTCCCATTCAGTGATGGCACTGGCTTAGCTAGGGTCCTGTATTTCTGCTAGGTTACTGAGGTTGTCCAGAAAAATTTGTCTTATTAACTCATTTGATGCTATGGAAGAGGGTAGGAAAGCTGGTAGGGTAGTCTGGGAGGATTTGCGTACTCCCCGCCCCCCAAGCTGACAAAGTGAGGCTTTCAACCACTGTTTATCTTTGAGGGAAAGAGTCAATACACTCTCTAGCATGGTCTTATCCGTTTAGAGGGCAATTTCTGATACATTAGAATTTCAAACTTATTAACTCCTAGAGTGGATAAAGTATCTCAATATAAGTTGAATGAGGCCATATAAATGGAATCTGATGGTTAGTTTTCGAGCAATTGCTAATCTGCGAAAGGCAGATATACTCGCCCCTGCCCGAAATAGGGAGTATAAATTTGAATGTTGCAAACTTGCAATTGTTAAAAAAACACCCAATAACTATTTTTAAAATTTATTATACAAACATACAATATCAAAAACATCAATGGAACTTGTATCAGAACATTTTGTAAGTATTAGAAAAATATAAAAATGAAACAAATATCAACAAGGACACATTGCAAAGGGATAAAACTTTCAAGTCTCATCATATTCCTGAGATTCATGAGGAAGAGCAATCATTCTGTATTACTAATTGCTAGAATGGAAGTCTATGAAGCAATTTCTATCCTTCTTTATGCATAGATTTACTTTGCATACAGAACCTTGAAGAGCAAGATTTTCGTAAATATCTTCCTCATCAGGGTACACCTCGATCATAATGCCTTTCTTTTCCATGACTAATGTCTGCTTTTTGACTGGCCTTTCTTCCTCCTAATCACTTGAAACCTCTGAATCCGGTGGCAAGTATTCGTCACCACTATCAAGCAATTCTGGGTCATCTACCTCTGGTTCTGAGTCACTGTCATCCAAAATGCAGACATATTTTGACCTGGTGCTGGAGGGCTCCCCATAAAACAATTTCTCATTGATCTGGAAGGACAATAAAAACGTTCTGTATACACCCAGACCACTACAGAATTCATATATGCAGTATAAATTTTTTTATAAATATTTGTTTTACTGAAAGTGGACTATGTCCCTACAAGAGCAGAGGCAGTCCTGAACTGCCCTTCTTTCGTTGCACTTTTTTTAACTGCATGCTACACTCACACTATGTTTCACACAGACTTTATGTATATATCAAAATATGCCTAAACTACTCATGTACACACTACACACAACAATCAGTACTTACCGACATTGTAGAGGGTAACATCTAAGAGTATGTTAGTGACAATAGATGGAAAAAACCCACTCTGGGCGACGCCAAGCCAGAAGTGTTTACATTTTGTTCTCTCAACCAATGGGAAGCCGGCAAACGCCATCACCACTTAGCTGAAGCGACTCAGAGGAAGGCTTGTGATTGGTCAGAATTAAAGAACGGGAATCCAGATGCGCGGCACGAGTAGGATGACACGCGTAAAGGTGCACGTGTTTAAAGGCAGTCAAAACTGCCTCTTCCCGACAAAGGTTAAGGAGAGAGTTATATTCCTTGAGTTTCGGACTGCTGAAGGCTGGGGAGCATCTCAGGAAGTAGGTAAGTTTTGGGATTGACAGGCACCTGGTGAGTAGGTAGAAGGCATCATGTGTATCGATGTCTAAAAATAACAAAAAAGGCACAATACCGTGACTGGAACGATACACAAATAACCCGCACATAAAAGAGAGAAGCTTACGACGACGTTTCGGTCCGACTTGGACCATTGATGGGGATGCCCGGGTGTTGTGCATGTGTCTTAATTTCATCTTGTCGGTATTATATACAACTCTTGTACTACTACTACTACCACCACCTCTTCCTGCCTATATATAGCCGTCCTGCTCCACCTCTGGTTAGTGTGACTTTGTCAATGGTCCAAGTTGGACCGAAACGTCGTCGTAAGCTTCTCTCTTTTATGTGCGGGTTATTTGTGTATCGATGTCTTTTATCCTGCCTTCCATCGTCCTGAGGTCTGAGATTTTTTCTAGGATCAGATCGATGGTATTGGGCCCAGGAGGAGCACCAAGAAAAGTGCTGTTGGCTGGGTCAATGGTTCATGCTTCTGGTAAAACAGCATTAATATTCTGGATCATCTGTCGATTGGTAGAAACTATTTCACATTTGGTGGGACTTAAAGATAGACCAAGGCTCTCTCCTGAGATCCTGGGCCTATCTAAGAGATTCTGAAGTGCCAGCTAAGAACCGGATATTGAGTTCACTGAAGAGCACTTCTGTGACTTCCTTGATGACCAGAAAGAATAGAAAGGGGGCGAGAGGGTCCCCCTGTTGCACATCCTCACACGAGTCAATTGCATGGTCCCCAAACAATAGTTTAGAAGTCACACTGTAACACGATTCAGTGAAGGGATAGAGGGAAGGAAAGAGTCTAGAAACTGCTTGGAGAGCAGCATCATTTCTGACTAAGTTGAAAGCAATGGCAAAGTCCAATTTGATCAAGGCTTTTTCATTGGACATGTTGTTGATGTATACTGGTGCTGCATGGGCAGCTGCTTCACAGCCTTGTTCAACACCAAAACCCAGCTGAGTTGGTTTCATCATTCAAGCAGCCTCTTGACTCACCATTCTTACTGCAGCCTTGGCGACTAGGCGCCGAAGGGTGTTGTCCACTGCAATGGGTCTGGTTCCACCATCCTTCTTCCGGAGGGCAAGCATGCACACAGTATTGTAACAATGAATGAGTGGTATTTAATGAATAACAACACTGCGACTTGTCAACGGATCGAACCTGTGTTGTTTTAGCCAGCCTCATGGTGAGCGAAAAACACATGACGCTCTAACCCACAGAAACACGCAATCCTGCAAGAATCAAACACCCAGGAGAGCTAGGTGCTTTACCCTGATACGAGGTCATACAGTTGTGTGGGTGCCTCTGAGCTAATTTCATTCTAATCCCCGTTTGGTGTACTAGCCTTCACGAGCAGTATTTTATATTAATGTAAACACGAACGAGTGGTACTAAATCAATAACAGCACTGTGGCTAGCCAAGGACTCGAACCATTGTCGTTTGGCCCGCCTCATGGTGAGCGAAAATCACATGATGCTCTAACCCACAGGACCACCAAATCCTACAAAAATCACGCACCCAGCAGAACTAGGTGTTTTACAGTGATCTGAGGACATGCGGTGGTGTGGGTGCCTCAGAGCTAATTTCATTCTACTTTCCGTTTGGTGGGTTAGAGTGCCATATGATTTTCGCTCACCATTAGACAGGCAAAAACGATATGGGTTCGAGTCCTCGGCTAGTCGCAGTGTTGTTATTGATTAACTACCACTGATCCGTGGTTACAATAATATGTATATATATACTGTTCGAGGAGGCTAGTACAACAAACGGGGAGTAGAATGAAATAAGCTCTGAGGCACCCACACCATCGTATATCCTCGGATCACGGATGTGTGTTTCTTGAAGGATTTGGTAGTCCTGTGGGTTACAGCATCACGTGATTTTCACTCACCATGATTAGGGTCAAAACGACATGGGTTTGACTCATTGGCTAGTAGCAATATATATATGTGTGTGTGCATATATATATATATATATATATATACATATATATATATATATATATATATATATATATATATATATATATATATATATATATATATATATATATATATATACAAGGAATTCGCGAGAGCAGGCGAAATATACACAAACACTGATCCCTGCTGAAGGAGACTCGAACCTGCGTACCTTGTCCTAAGGTTCGTGGGTTTGAGTCTTCTTCAGCCAGAGATCAGTGTTTATATATATATATATATATATATATATATATATATATATATATATATATATATATATATATATATATATACATATGTCGTGCCGAATATGTAAAACTGGTCAATTAGCAAGAACTAATTTAAAATTAAGACCTTTCTAAAATTTTCTCTTATACGTTTAAAGATATATTTTTTTCATTAATGTTAATGTAAAAAAAATTAATTTTGCACCAAAAGAATCTTAGAAAACATTCCTAACCTTATTATAAAAAGAACAATTTATTTTAGCCTAACTCAACTAAATATATTTTAGATTTGTTTACAATAATTTAATACTAAACAAACACAGTGAAATATATTTTTTTCGTTAGGTTCAGAATGATTTTGGCGAAATTATTGCATACACAAATTTTCACTTTTCCTATATGGCAAGATGAGCGTTGCTATTTAAGCCAAGATCGCAAGTTCTGCTTATTCGGCACGACACACACACACACACACACATATATATATATATATATATATATATATATATATATATATATATATATATATTTTTTTCTTGCTCCCGGCATTTTAGTCGCCTCTTACGACACGCATGGCTTACATAGGAAGAATTCTGTTCCACTTCCCCATGGAGATAAGAGGAAATAAACAAGAACAAGAATTAGAAAGAAAACAGAAGAAAACCCAGAGGGGTGTGTGTATATATATGCTTGTACACGTATGTGTAGTGTGACCTAAGTGTAAGTAGAAGTAGCAAGACGTACCTGTAATTTTGCATATTTATAAGACAGACAAAAGACACCAGCAATCCTACCACTACCTAGTATATATATATATATATATATATATATATATATATATATATATATTTTTTTTTTATTTTATTATCACACTGGCCGATTCCCACCAAGGCAGGGTGGCCCGAAAAAGAAAAACTTTCACCATCATTCACTCCATCACTGTCTTGCCAGAAGGGTGCTTTACACTACAGTTTTTAAACTGCAACATTAACACCCCTCCTTCATATATATATATATATAATATATATATATATATATATATATATATATATATATATATATATATATATATATATATATATATATATATATATATAAATATATATATATATATATATATATATATATATATATATATATATATATATATATATATATATATATATATATATATATGCCAAGTGAGTGTAAAACGAAAGCCTGTAATTGTTTCACATGATGGTAGGATTGCTGGTGTCTTTTGTCTGACTCATAAATATGCAAGATTACAGGTATGTCTTGCTACTTCTACTTACACTTAGGTCAAACTACACATACATGTACACGTTTATTTATACACACTCATCTGAGTTTTCTTTGATTTTACCTTAATAGTTCTTGGTCTTATTACTTTTCCTTTTATATCCATGGGGAAGTGGAATAGGAATCTTTCCTCCATAAGCCATGCATGTTGTAAAAGTCAACTAAAATGCCGGGAACAATGGGCTAGTAACCCCTTTTCCTGTAAAGATTGCTAAAAAGAATAAGAAGAAGAAAATTGTCAAAGTGGGAAGTATGAATGTGCGTGGATGTTGTGCAAATGATAAGAAAGAGATGATTGTGGATGTTATGATTGAGAAGAAGCTGGATGTCCTGGCTTTAAGTGAAACAAAGCTGAAGGGGGTGGGAGAGTTTCAGTGGAGAGGAATAAATGGGATTAGCTCAGGGGTTTCAAATAGAGTTAGAGCTATAGAAGGAGTAGCAATAATGTTGAAGGATAAGCTATGGCAGGAAAAGAGGGACTATAAATGTATTAATTCAAGGATTATGTGGAGTAAAAAAAGGTTGGATGTGAAAAGTGGGTTATAGTAAGCGTATATGCACCTGGAGAAGAGAGAAGTGTAGAGGAGAGAGAGAGATTTTAGGAAATGTTGAGTGAATGCGTGGGGAGTTTTGAACCAAGTGTGAGAGTACTTGTGGTTGGGGATTTCAATGCTAAAGTGGGTAAAAATGTTATGGAGGGAGTAATAGGTAAATTTGGGATGCCAGGGGTAAATGTAAAGGGGGAGCCTTTAATTGAGATATGTGTAGAAAGTGATTTTGTAATAAGTAATACATATTTTATGAAAAAGAGGATAAATAAATATACAAGGTATGATGTAGCACGTAATGAAAGTAGTTTGTTAGATTATATATTGGTGTATAAAAGGTTGATGGGTAGGCTCAAGGATGTACATGTTTATAGAGGGGCAACTGATATATCGGATCATTATTTAGTTGTAGCTACAGTTAGAGTAAGAGGTAGATGGGAAAAGAGGAAGGTGGAAACAACAAGTAAGAGGGAGGTGAAAGTGTATAAACTAAGGGAGGAGGAAGTTCGGGTGAGATGTAAGTGACTACTGGCAGAAAGGTGGGCTAGTGCAAAGATGAGTAGTGGGGGGGTTGAAGAGGGTTGGAATAGTTTTAAAAATGCAGTATTAAAATGTGGGGCAGAAGTTTGTGGTTATAGGAGGGTGGGGGCAGGAGGAAAGAGGAGTGATTGGTGGAATGATGAAGTAAAGGGTGTGATAAAAGAGAAGAAGTTAGCTTATGAGATGTTTTTACAAAACAGAAGTGTTATAAGAAGAGCAGAGTAAGGTGAAGAGAGTGGTGAGAGAGCGCAAAAGGAGAGCAGATGATAGAGTGGGAGAGGCACTGTCAAGAAATTTTAATGAAAATAGGAAAAATTTTTGGAGTTAAACAAGTTAAGAAAGCCTAGGGAACGTATGGATTTGTCAGTTAAAAACAGAGTAGGGGAGCTAGTAGATGGGGAGATGGAGGTATTAGGTAGATGGCGAGAATATTTTGAGGAACTTTAAATGTTGAGGAAGAAAGGGAGGCGGTAATTTCATGCACTGGCCAGGGAGGTATACCATCTTCTAGGAGTGAAGAAGAGCAGAATGTAAGCATGGGGGAGGTACGTGAGGCATTACGTAGAATGAAAGGAGGTAAAGCAGTTGGAACTGATGGGATCATGACAGAAATGTTAAAAGCAGGGGGGGATATAGTGTTGGAGTGGTTGGTACTTTTATTTAAAAAATGTATGGAAGAGGGGAAGGTTCCTAGGGATTGGTGGAGAGCATGTATAGTCCCTTTATATAAAGGGAAGGGTGAAAAAGAGATTGTAAAAATTATAGAGGAATAAGTTTACTGAGTATACCAGGAAAAGTGTACGGTAGGGTTATAATTGAAAGAATTAGAGGTAAGACAGAATGTAGGATTGCGGATGAGCAAGGAGGTTTCAGAGTGGGTAGGGGATGTGTAGATCAAGTGTTTACATTGAAGCATATATGTGAACAGTATTTAGATAAAGGTAGGGAAGCTTTTATTGCATTTATGGATTTAGAAAAGGCATATGATAGAGTGGATAGGGGAGCAATGTGGCAGATGTTGCAAGTATATGGAATAGGTGGTAAGTTACTAAATGCTGTAAAGAGTTTTTATGAGGATAGTGAGGCTCAGGTTAGGGTGTGTAGAAGAGATGGAGACTACTTCCCAGTAAAAGTAGGTCTTAGACAGGGATGTATAATGTCACCATGGTTGTTTAATATATTTATAGATGGGGTTGTAAAATAAGTAAATGCTAGGGTGTTCAGGAGAGGGGTGGGATTAAGTTATGGGGAATCAAATACAAAATGGGAATTGACACAGTTACATTTTGCTGATGATACTGTGCTTATGGGAGATTCTAAAGAAAAATTGCAAAGGTTAGTGGATGAGTTTGGGAGTGTGTGTAAAGGTAGAAAGTTGAAAGTGAACATAGAAAAGAGTAAGGTGATGAGAGTATTAAGTGATTTAGATAAAGAAAAATTGGATATCAAATTGGGAAGGAGGAGTATGGAAGAAGTGAATGTTTTCAGATACTTGGGAGTTGACGTGTCGGCGGATGGATTTATGAAGGATGAGTTTAATCACAGAATTGATGAGGAAAAAAAGGTGAGTGGCGCGTTGAGGTATATGTGGAGTCAAAAAACGTTATCTATGGAGGCAAAGAAGGGAATGTATGAAAGTATAGTAGTACCAACACTCTTATATGGGTGTGAAGCTTGGGTTGTGAATGCAGCAGCGAGGAGACGGTTGGAGGCAGTAGAGATGTCCTGTCTAAGGGCAATGTGTGGTGTAAATATTATGCAGAAAATTCGGAGTGTGGAAATTAGGAGAAGGTGTGGAGTTAATAAAAGTATTAGTGAGAGGGCTGAAGAGGGGTTGTTGAGGTGGTTTGGTCATTTAGAGAGAATGGATCAAAGAAGAATGACATGGAGAGCATTTAAATCGGTAGGAGAAGGAAGACAGGGTAGGGGTCGTCCTCGAAAAGGTTGGAAGGAAGGTGTAAGGGAGGTTTTATGGGCGAGGGGCTTGGACTTCCAGCAGGCGTGCATGAGCGTGTTCGATAGGAGTGAATGGAGACAAATGGTATTTAGGACCTGACGATCTGTTGGAGTGTGACCAGGGTAATATATAGTGAAGGGATTCAGGGAAATCGGTTATTTTTATATAGCCGGACTTGAGTCCTGGAAATGGGAAGTACAATGCCTGCACTCTGTTGTGTTCTGAGCACCTCTGCAAAAACAGCGATTATGTGTGAGTGAGGTGAAAGTGTTGAATGATGATGAAAGTATTTTCTTTTTGGGGATTTTCTTTCTTTTTTGGGTCACCCTGCCTCGGTGGGAGACGGCCGACTTGTTGAAATATATATATATATATATATATATATATATATATATATATATATATATATATATATATATATATATATATATATATATATATATATATATATATATCAATATATATCAATAACAACACTGCACTAGCCAAGGACTCAAACCCATGCTGCTTTGGCCTGCTGAGGCAGGCCAAAGCAGCATGGGTTCGAGTCCTTGGCTAGTGCAGTGTTGTTATTGGTCAATACCACTCGTTCATGGTCACAATAATATATATATATATATATATATATATATATATATATATATATATATATATATATATATATATATATATATATATATATAATATCATTAACAACAGTGCGACTAGTACAACAAACACGGAGTAGATTGAAATTAGCTAAGAGGCATCCACACCACCGTATATTCTCGGATGACAGGTACAACACCTAACTTGGCTGGGTGCGTCATTCTTGAGAACTGTGTGGCCCCATGGACTAGAGCGTCATGTGTCTCTCGCTCACCACGAGGCGGGCCAAATCAGCATGGGTTCGACTTCTTGGCTAGTCGCAGTGTTGTTATGGATCAATACCACTCGTCCGTGGGTACAGTAATATAAAACACTGCTCGTTTGGCTAGTACACCAAACAAGGAATAGAATGGAATTAGCTCAGAGGCATCCACACCACCGTATGTTCTCGGATGACGGGTGCAACACCTAGCTAGGCTGGGTGGGCCATTCTTGAGAATTGTGTGGTCCCATGGACTAGAGCGTCATGTGTCTTTTGCTCACCATGAGGCGGGCCAAAGCAGCATGGGTTCGACTCTTTGGCTAGTCGCAGTGTTATTACTGATCAATATCACTCGTTCGTGGGTACAATAATATATATATATATATATATATATATATATATATATATATATATATATATATATATATATATATATATAATATTTACAAAAAACCTACAAATAACTGTTCCTATGTCCACTATTATTCCTCGCATCAAGATAGAGTCAAACTGTCTGTTTTCTCATCAATGTTTCTGAGAGCTTTACGAATTTGTAGTCCTGAGTTCATAGATGAGGAAATATCCAAAATTTATGAAATAGGTAATGATTTAAAATACCCAAGAAATGTAATTGATAAATCTTTTAAAGTTGCTAGAAATACTTTTTACAATCCAAAAAGGGACAACCAGCCTTATTCAACTAAAAATATGTTGGTTCTCTCTTACCATGAAAACTTGGTTATATGCCTTCTCTTCTTAAGACTTTTAATATTAAAGTTGTATTCAAAAATCTCGATACAGTAAAAAAAACTTTTGATAAAGAATTCCCCCCAAAATGCTGATGGATGTGTCTATTAGATTCCTTGTAAAATTTGCGATAAAGTTTATTACGGTCAAACTGGTAAAAATCTCGAACTAAGATTAAAACAACATAAATATAGCATTAGAACTGGACAAGATTCCAATGCTCTATTTATTCATGTAAGAGATTTTAACCATCCAATTGATTTTCAAAAAGTTGAGAAAGTAGTATCAAGCAAGTCCATGGTCGACAGGAATATAATTGAATCTTGTTTCATAAAAAGCAGTTTTGACAATAATATGAATATTTCCTTTGGTTTATATAAATTAGATCCATTTATAATTAATAGAATTTGGGAAGAATTTAATAATACACTGGACAAATAATTTTTAAATTTTCTTGGGTAGAATAGTTTGTGGGGTGAGTTGTGCAAAGGACCTATCCAAGTTGGGTCGGCGCGCGTCAGGTGTTTAACCGTTGTGGGATCTGATAGTGAGGTGCTGGCCAGACCCCTTATATAGCTTCCTTGGATGCTTTACTTTCATAGTGCCTTGATAATGTGAGTAGTCATGAAAGCGCTTGGAATTTCTCTATTTTTTCAGAGTGGTTGTTTTGCATATTCCGAAATCACCTGTTTACTGTGATCTTATTGCATATATATATATATATATATATATATATATATATATATATATATATATATATATATATGTATGTATGTCGTGCCGAATAGGCAGAACTTGCGATCTTGGCTTAAATAGCAACGCTCATCTTGCCATATAGGACAAGTGAAAATTTGTGTATTCAATAATTTCGCCAAAATCATTCTGAACCTAACGAAAAAAATATATTTCACTGTGTTTGTTTAGTATTAAATTATTGTAAACAAATCTGAAATATATATAGTTGGGTTAGTCTAAAATAAATTGTTCTTGTTATAATAAGGTTAGGTAAGTTTTCTAAGATTCTTTAGGTGCAAAATTAAAAATTTTTACATTAATAATAATGAAAAAATATATCTTTAAACGTATAAGAATTTTTTTTAGAAAGGACTTAATTTTAAATGAGTTCTTGCTAACTGACCAGTTTTACCTATTCGGCACGACATATATATATATATATATATATATATATATATATATATATATATATATATATATATATATATATATATATATATATATATATTAGTGTGCTTAAGGATACAGTTTAATGTTATTATATACTTTACAGATACAAGACTTACAATAATATTATTTGAGGTCAGTTTATACACTGAATCGTGTGTAGGAACATATAATTCAAGAATTTATATGAGTTTCATTCTAAATAACAATAGTACCCTACACATTTTTTTTTTTCAAATTGAAAGTTCAAATTCAAAGTTTATTCTCTATAAGGATTACAATGCTGAGTTTACAGAAATTTGGTTATTGTGTGGATTATTGGATTATTAAAGTTATATATTGGATTTTCAGAATACTGAATTACAAAATGTTTCCATCACCAGCCGCAGGTCAGGCGATGGAAGGATATTAACAGAATACCTACTGTTATTCTCTAGCAGATAATTTTGTTAATATCGCTATTGTAACAAAACCACAAGTTTATGCTCTTAATAAGTTTGTTCTATCTTTGAAGTTAGAAGTTGGATATGCATCTGTCACATTGCTTTCTTTGCTATATGTTCCTGTCTACTTCCCTGTGGCCAACCTTCCATTCTCCATCTACCGCATGTCTGTTCATAATGGCATATATGTTCATTACTTATCCTACCACAAACCATCTGTCATGAGAAGTGCTCTTGTTTATTTCTTCCTTCCTACCCTCCACGAGACTCTGAAGTTTCCATTCTAAGCAATTCATTCTCTAATCTTAGTTATTATTCCAGTTTCATAACTTCTTTATACTATCATACTAAACGGACTCTTTTCTAACCCAATCTCACCTCTAGTGAGTAAACTCCAGTACTTTTCCCGTGTCCCGTGGCCTGGTGGCAAAAGCTCTCGCTTCACACGGTGAGGTGTCCGGGTTCGATTCCCGGCGATGGGGTGGAAACATCGGACGTCTTTCCTTACACTAGTTGTCTATATTCACCCATCAGTAAAATGGGTACCTGGGTGTTAGTGAACTGGTGTGGGTCGCACCCTGGGACAAAACTGAACTATTTGCCTGAAATGCTCTGCTATATAGTAGAATGTCATTGATGTCAGCTAGGTCTGTCTACCTTGTACATGTACTTGTAATAAATAAAGATATTTTATTTTTAATGTATTAATAATTTACAGTCTTAATACCATCCTTCGTCTAAAGGATATTATCTTGTATTTCACCAAACTGATACACATTATATCAGTTTCATTGTCCTCCTCCTCCTCCTGATGATTCCTCTGTTTATTCTATTTCCTGCTCCTCTTACCATCGCCAGTACATTAATGAAATTAGGCACTTTTCTGATATACAAGAGTAATATTTGCTTTGTCGGCACTTGCAAAACTTATTTCTGTCATGTTAGAGAGAAGAACCAGCTTATAATCTGGTCCTCTGCTAAAGATATCGATACATCTGCCAGCCATCAGAGACCTCCGTCTCAGTTAATCAGTTTTTATGTACAAAACCTTCTTAACATGAATCTTACTCCCGGTTTTGTTTATTTTACTGCTTATCTTTTTCAACACATTGTTAAATGTTGTAAAATTACGATTTCAGATGACTTGGCTTGACACTTTTTTTTGTCATTTTCTTTTAGTATTGTTTTAATTGACCTGCCTTCTTTGTCCTCGTTTCTCCCTCTCAATCGTCACTTATTACAGTCGCCTAAATATTTCTTTTCAAACTGAATGAAGCTTGTAAGCTACCAGGTATATTTGTTTGCCAAGCAAATATAGCTACTTCTTATGCAAGTGCATTTACTAGCACTAATATCGTCGGAGTTAATATTATTATTACTTAAATATAAAAGTCAGTGTTGTGTTGACCATTTCTTTCAAAGTAAGAAATCCCGGATGAAATAAAGTATAGCTGTCAAGTATGAAGGTAAAGGCAAAATATGTAGAATAAACTTCTTATCTGAACAACATTTCGCTCTG
Organism: Cherax quadricarinatus; assembly: GCF_038502225.1. Lineage (NCBI taxonomy): Eukaryota > Metazoa > Arthropoda > Malacostraca > Decapoda > Parastacidae > Cherax > Cherax quadricarinatus. The sequence goes on along the minus strand of NC_091299.1, from coordinate 52,994,931 downwards.
TAAAGGTTTAACAAGTTATAGCTACATAAATTTCTACACAGAGTAAAAGATTTTTTCAATAAAATCATGTTTTGCAACTTATGTACTTGTCTTCAAAGGACACCATCCCCGTCCATGAGTGTAAATCCCAACATTTCTCTGTCTCATAACTAATACTCACTATACGACAGTCGTAGTATAGTTAGGCAGCATGAGTGTATCTTGCCTAGGTGACGTAGGATCGATTCTTTATTCTTTCCTGTGCTGAATGACCCACATTAGCTTACAGATACACATACTAATAATAATAATAATAGTAATAATAACAATAATAATAATAACAATAATAATAATAATAAAAATAATAATTAAACCGTACATTAGCCGTAAATGTTACACTACTGGAATAACCCAACGTCTTACAGCAAGATATATCATAAATATTTACGGTCTAATTGGAGATCTTCAGACGAAGATGATCTCCTTATAGACCAATTTTTTTGCGATATATCTCACTATGTAGTGTGTGTTATTGCATTGTATACTAGCGAAATTCGAGAAATAATAAATTATGTAGAACAGGACGACAATAAACTATGCACGACTGGAGTAAATAGTAACATGGTCTTCAGGCAAATAGAGAAATTAAAACCTAACAAATCTCCAGGCCCTGATGAACTGTTTGCAAGGGTTTTAATAGTGCCAGACAAGTGGAAAATGGCAAATGTAATGCCTATTTACAAGGCAGGTGACAGGTCCTTAGCTTCGAACTATAGACCAATAAGCCTTACCTCCATACTGGGAAAATTTATAGAATCAATAACTGCCGAAGGAATTCGTAGCCATATTGTTAGGCATAAATTGATAATTAATGGATCTCAGCACGGCTTTACAAGGGGCGCTCCTGTCTTACGATTTTACTGAATTTTTTCACTAAGGTATTTGAGGAGGTAGATCTTATGGTAATGAATATGATATTGTCTATATGGACTTCGGTAAAGCTTTCGATAGAGTTTCACACCAAAGGCTATTGAGGATACTTAAGGCACACAGAATAGGAGAAATACCTGTGGGACATGTGAAAAGGCTCTTGGGAAAAAATCTAGAATCACATGCAACCTTTGCTTTTCAAAACATCATGTTACCTGTGCAAGAATAAACACTGCAACCAAAAATGACATCTATCTAGATAGGTGTTTCTGGATCTGCAACAGGGATGTGGAACTATTGACAGATATCAGGAAAGCACTCAGGAGGTTAATAAACAATAAACACGAAAAAAGGAGGAACTATTGAATAGTCTACCTGGAATATATAGAGCATGGGAAGATAGGAGAGGAGTAAAGTCTAACAGAGAGAATGCCCAGTCTACAACAACTGACCCAAAAATAAGCAGATACACACTAGAAAAAACACGGGAAACAAAAACAACAGCTAGCTCAGTCCCCAGCCATAGGGCTGACCCAGACCCAGCCCCCAGCGATTGTGAAAACCCAGATTCAGTTAAAGACTCCTCCACAGCCACCAACGCCATAGCCCCTAGTACAGATGTAGTAGAGGAGCCCGCCTCTGGGGTAGACTCTTCTGCAACTATCACAGTCATAGCCTCTAGTACAGATGTAGTTGGGGAATCCCCTCCCAGGAAAAATGTTGGTGCCATGACAGCAGATGGTGGTGTCTCTGGATTGGCTATGGAGGACTGTAGTTCAGCCCTAGGGCCAGCACAGATTAAGAATACATCCAGCACGAATTGTACCCAGCCAAAAACAAAATGGTGCAAATACTATATTTGGGGCATCTGTAAACACGGAATATCAGGGAAAACGAATGGGTCATGCAACTTTGAGCATCCCAAAAAATGCCGTGACCTCCTGTCTAAGGGAGTGTGTCGTTCTACCTCTTGCAAATACTTCCACCCTGAGATGTGTCAGTCTTCATTCCTTGAAAAACAATGTTACAATACCAATTGCACTGCATATCATCTAAAAGGGACCAGGAGGCACACACCCCGTACAACACATCATAGTAGCTATGGTAGCTATGACAACACCCCAAGTGATTTTTTAGGGGTAGGAAACGAAGAAAGAAAATGGAAAGAGATAACCAAAATAGTCCACCACTTTGGATCCTTGTTGGACTGGAGGCAGAGCCAGTGGCGCCTCCGGGCTCACAGCTACTGATGCCAACAACAAAATCCCCCCAACAAACATGCAGCACAACCTCATTTATATTTGCTAATATACAGGGCCTTAAGCCATCCACAAACAACAAAATACCTTTCATTAGTGGACTTCTAGAGGAGTCAAATTCACTGTTTGCAGCCTTCACAGAGACCCACGCAAAAGATTACTTTGACAGTGAAATATGGATACCTGGATACAACCTTTTCAGATGTGACAGAAAGAACAGGCATCAAGGGGGCGTTGGCCTGTACGTCAAAGAGTCGCTCATTTGCACAGAGATACTGAACACCACAAATGATGTAGTTGAAGTTCTGACAATAAAAATCGAGAACCAAAACTTAGTCATTGTACTTGTATATAAGCCACCGGATGCAACTCCCCAACAGTTCAAAGAACAACTGTAAAAAATTGACTCCTGTCTGGACAACTTTCCAGCTCCATCCCCAAACATCTTGCTGCTTGGTGACTTCAATCTAAGGCACACAAAATGGAAGAATATAGCAAATAATGTCGTAGCAGAAATAATCCCAGGAGGTAGCTCAGATGAAAGGTCACACACGCAGGAGCTGCTGAATTTCTGCAACAAACACACCCTAAGTCAGCAGATAGTGGAGCCAACAAGACTGGAGAACACACTGGACCTTATTTTCACAAATAATGAGGACCTGGTAATGAATATAACAATATCAAAAACAACAAATTCTGATCACAATCTAATCGAAGTCCAGACTTGCATGCACAGGAGTCCTGATCGGCACAATGCATTCAGTTATGAGGGTACCGTTACCAAGTTCAACTTCAACAACAAGAACATCATCTGGGATCAGGTAAACTATGCTCTAAATGAAACATGCTGGGAGGATATCTTAAATTACATGGACCCGAACCAATGCCTCGAAAAGATCACCCTCCTGGTAGCTGAAGTATGTTCAAGGTATATTCCTATAAGACAAAAGAAAAGAAGAAGTAAACTGGAGAGAGAGAGACGCTCCCTCTACAGGAGAAGACGAAGAATCATTTAGCTCCTCAAGAATGCCAGATAATCTGATACACGGAAGGTAGTGCTAACCAGGGAAGTGGAAAATATTGAGGTGAAGTTAAAGGACTCATACAGGACCCAGGAGAGACAAGAGGAGCTAAAAGCGATTAATGAAATTGAAAGAAATTCGAAATATTTCTTTTCATACGCCAAAAACAAGTCAAAAACCACTTCTAGTATAGGGCCCCTGCTCAGACAAGATGGATCCTACACTGACAACAACGAAGAAATGAGCGAGATACTGAAATTGCAGTATGACTCAGTGTTCAGTGAGCCACTAACCAGTTTAAAGATAGATGATCCAAACAATATTTTCATGAATGAGCCTCAAAACCCTGCCAATGTAGGCCAGATTTATGACATAGCTCTAACTCCACTAGACTTTGAGAAAGCCATCGACGACATGCCCATGCACTCAGCCCCAGGCCCAGACTCGTGGAACTCGGTGTTCATTAAGAACTGCAAGAAACCCCTCTCACGGGCCCTAAGTATGCTTTGGAGAAGGAGCTTAGACACAAGCGAGATTCAACAGTCACTAAAAACAACAGATATAGCCCCACTCCATAAAGGTGGCAGCAAAGCAGTAGCTAAGAACTATAGACCAATAGCTTTAACATCCCACATCATAAAAATCTTTGAAAGAGTTCTAAGAAGCAGGATAGCAAACCACCTGGACTCCCAAAAATTGCACAACCGAGGGCAACATGGTTTCAGAGCATGTCGCTCCTGCCTTTCGCAACTGCTTGACCACTATGATATGGTCCTAGATGCACTGGAAAACAAACAGAATGTGGATGTAGTATACACAGACTTTGCAAAAGCCTTTGACAAGTGCGACCATGGTGTAATAGCACACATAATGCGTGCTGAAGGGATAACTGGCAAAGTAGGCAGATGGATCTTCAACTTTCAAACCAATCGCACACAAAGAGTAGTGGTAAACAGAGTTAAATCAGATGTTGCCATAGTGAAGAGCTCTGTCCCACAAGGCACAGTACTCGCACCTATCCTGTTCCTTATTCTCATATCAGACATAGACAGATGTAAACCACAGCGCTGTATCATCTTTTGCAGACGATACTGGGATCTGCATGAGAGTGTCATCCATTGAGGACACGGCAAAGCTCCAAGAAGATATAAACCAAGTTTTCCAATGGGCAACAGAGAACAATATGATGTTCAATGAAGACAAATTCCAACTACTCCGTTATGGAAAACTAGAGGAAATAATAACTAGAACTGAGTATACTACAAACTCCAATCACACAATAGAGAGGAAAAGTAATGTGAGAGACCTGGGAGTGGTAATGTCAGAGGATCTCACCTTCAAGGATCACAACAATGCCACTATCACATCTGCTAGGAAACTGATAGGATGGATAATGAGAACATTCAAGACAAGAGATGCTAAGCCAATGATGATCCTTTTTAAATCATTTATTCTTTCAAGGCTGGAATACTGCTGTACATTAACATCCCCATTCAAGACAGGTGAAATTGCAGAGCTAGAGAATGTACAGAGAACCTTTACTGCATGTATAAGTTCCATCAAACACCTTAACTACTGGGAGCGCCTGGAAGCACTTGACTTGTACTCACTAGAGCGCCGGCGAGAGAGATATATCATAATCTACACCTGGAAGATTCTGGAGGGACTGGTCCCTAATATGCACACAGCAATCACTCCATACGAAAGCAAAAGACTTGGCAGGCGATGCAACATACCCCCAGTGAAAAGTAGGGGCGTCACTGATACACTAAGAGAAAACACAGTAAGTGTCCGGGGCCCAAGACTGTTCAACAGTCTCCCACCAGCAATAAGGGGCATTACGGGGAGACCCCTGGTTGTCTTCAAGAGGGAGCTGGACAGATACCTAAAGACGGTGCCGGATCAGCCGGGCTGTGGTTCGTACGTTGGATTACGTGCGGCCAGCAGTAACAGCCTCGTTGATCAGGCCCTGATCCACCGGAAGACCTGGTCGTGGGCCGGGCCGCGGGGACGTTGATCCCCGGAATTCCCTCCAGGTAGACTCCATGTAGGTAGAGGCATGGTTGACAAATAGGCAGCAGAGAGTTTGCGTAAATGGGGAGAAATCAGAATGGTGACACGCCACAAGCGGTGTTCTTCAGGGGTCAGTGTTGGGCCCGTTGTTGTTCACAATTTACGTAAACGACATAAGCAAATTTGAGCAAGAAACGTATACGATGCCAACAAGATGAAAGTCAAGACACATGTGCAACATCTGGTTATCTTTATTGTAGACGTTTTCCATCCAGTGGCTTTATCAATACAGATTCCAGGACATAACTACAAGACAGTAGAACTATATACAAAAGATGAGGTGATCAGTCCCTCAGCCTTGGAGTTGGTGTGAAGAGCACCATAGGTGTGGAGATTCTGCAGAATCTCTGGATGTCGAAACATCTACAATAGAGATATCCAGATGCTGCACATGTGTCTTAAATTTCATCTTGTCGGTATTGTATGCCTTTCTTGCACAACTTGTCAGACACTGCAACATCATGGAACCTTGGTTCAGAGGACATCTACATGATCTTCTTCACGGCTACTACAACTAACCCATCCCATAGGGTATGATCTACTTCCACTGGGGAATCCCGTCTGCCAGTGACTATGCCCTCGTCTGCTACCCGTCCCTATCCACTGACGCCTATATAAGCCTCCTTGCCTGTGCTCCAGAATCTTCACGACTACGGTGCTCTTCACACCAACTCCAAGGCTGAGGGACTGATTACCTCATCTTTTTTATATAGCTCTACTGTCTTCTAGTTATGTCCTAGAATCTGTACTGATAAAGCCACTGAATGGCGAAACGTCTTTAATAAAGATAACCAGACGTTGCACATGTATCTTAATTAACGTGTGCAACATGGCTTAAAGTTGGAAAAATTAGGATTCAGGAAAGATATAGGAAAGCACTGGTTTGGTAATAGAGTTGTGGATGAGTGGAACAAACTCCCGAGTACCGTCATAGAAGCTAAGACGTTGTGCAGTTTTAAAAATAGGTTAGATAAATACATGAGTGGGTGTGGGTGGGTGTGAGTTGGACTTGATTAGCTTGTGCTACTAGGGCAGATGCCGTGCTCATTTCTTAAGTGAATGTGACCTGACCTGACTAGGTTAAGACATTGACTTAATCCGGTGGGAGAATTGGACCTGCCTCGCATGGGCCAGTAGGCCTGCTGCAGTGTTCCTTCTTTCATATGTTATGTTCTTAGTAATATTTATCAAGGATCACTCTCTCCCTTCTCAAGAACTCAAGCATACGTGACTTAATAAAAGCCCTAAGAAGAAAAGCAGATAAGGCGAGTGTTACACCTCTCATATATAAGGAAGTCGCCCATCTGAAATCAACTCTCATTACAACTCTGTTTAATAAATTTCATATTTCCACAATCTGTAATTCGTCTGTAATTGCTGACATCAGTACTTACAAACCATTCTCTAACTAGCCATCATTATAAAAATGTCTTACCATTAAACATAATATTCTCAACTCTTGCCAGTATGACTTCTGACCAGAGCAAAAAAGTATTACTGATATCCTAAAGATGCTAGACTGTAAATTCAGCTCTAGAAAATAATGAATATCCAGTTGGCCTTTTAACATTGTAAACCACAATAATATGCAAGTGACACTAGAACATCATGGATTCAGAGATCATGTTCTTACTTTTATGAACTCTTATCTTTCAGACAGACGACCTCATCGTCTCAAACTATCAACATTGGGGTGCCACAGGGTAGCGTCCTTGGCCCACTATTATTTATCATCTATATATATGACCTATCAAATACCTTCCAGGAACTTAAACCAGTCTTGTTTTCAGATGGCACAATATTCGCCATTTCCAATCCAGATCCAGGTGTCCTCAGTAATGCAGTCAGCGATGAGCTCATAAAGATATCTGCCTGGATGGCAACTAACAAACTTACTCTCAATATTGACAAAATCTTTTACATGTTGTTTGTGAATAAAGTTAAAAAATATTCAGTTTAGCTAAAAATAAGTAATTCTCACATAGTAAAGCAAGATGAAGGAAAATTCTAAGTTATGCATCTCGACTGCCACCTGAAATTCAACACTCACATCCAACATATATCTAAGAAAATTTCTAAGACTGTTAACTGTCTATCAAAATTACGCATATATGTTCGTCAACAACATTAGTCACGCTGTTCAACTCAATAATCTATCCCTACATCATTTATAATATCTCTGCTTGGGGATTCACAACACCAAACCACCTAAAACCTATTGTGACCCAACAGAAATCAACTATTACATTAATCACCCAGTTAGGTCTCAGAGAACACACATCACACTATCAAAATACTTAAATTACTCACCTTAAAAAACATTCACACATACTACTCCACATTCTATATATATAAAGAATATTTAGTACGAACCTTATCCTAGCACTCCGATTCTTCCTGAAGAGTTGCAACAGACCACACACACAATACAAGCAGCAAGAACCTCTTTGACATATCGTATGTTCGACTCAGCCCATCTAAGAATTCATGGAAATAAAGGACCCTAAATTTTGGAATTCCCTTCCAGAAAATGCAGAAAGTTCCCAATTCGCCATCTGCCTCAAAAATAATTAAAATGCACTTCCTTCATCTAACCTCAATTCTGCACAGACTTATTAATTTTAAAACCCAGTTTGTCAACATAAGTCCTGTTTATCTAATTATTATTAGCAATCATAGTGTTGCCCTCACTATCACTAGTTTACGCCCACATAAGTCAAAGCACCGGAAATATTATAAATGTCTTACATAAAAAAATAAATAATTAACATTTTTTATGAGAAACCAAATCGTTAATGTCAGAAATTATAAGATAAGTAAACCAACTTAATCTTATAAATATCTATAGTTGTATGGTAATCTTAAGGCCGCACAAAATGCCTTGAATAACCAGAGGCTTTCAATACAGTTTGCCAAAAATGTTAACTATTCTTGCATTACGTTGTAGCTTTATAGAAATAAAGATTATTATAATTATTATTTATATTATTATTAGTTGTAGTATTAGTAGCACTAGTAGTATTAGTAGTAGTAGTAGTAGTAATAATAGCAGTAGTAGTGTAGTAGTAGTAGTATGTCTGTTACTGAAATCTCTCTCTTCAAGCTGGGGATCAGCAGTCAATTCCGTTGATGCTCTCCTGTCATGGACAGCTACACTGTGATACTCCGACTGAAGCAAGATAATAGATTTGGCCCAAAATGGTGGCTCAGAGCCTAGATGATGCCTTATATCTTCAGTACCTTCCTCCCACTACTGAAGATTTCTAGAAGGGTCAATTAATGAAAAAATCTCATTAAAAGTTTTTCATTATTCTAACCTAATGGGAATTGCAAACGACAGAATAAACGCCTACCAAAATATGACTTTCAGGTCAATTAACTTATGATTTCATTCACTGAAGCTGAAGATCTAAGATAACGGTCAATATGGCGGCCAACACACCCTAATGATTTCAAATTGAACAGTGGGTTTAAAGTTTTTTTTTCTTCATTCAACGAGTTATTTTCACATTCATTTAGCCTTATTTTCGTGAAAATTAAAAGATTTTACCTCTTTTTTTCTGGTCTGGAAGATGAGTGTTTCAAGCTAGCCCAGCAAAATTGTTCCATCAACATCAGAGGGAGCTGATGTTATCAGTGCAACAAGTGTTAAGAACATAAGAACATAGGAAAAAACGAACACAGCAACAGGCCTACTGGCCCATGCGGAGCAGGTCCATGTTCTCCCCCGGATTAGCCCAATGACCCCTCCCCCAGGATTAGCCCAATGACCCACCAAGTCTGGTCACCTCCACTCAAGGAAGGAGCACGGCACCAGACCCAGCAGCACAAGCTAGTCAGGTCCAACTCATACCTACCCACACCCACTCATGTATTCATTTAACCTATTTTTAAAACTACACAACGTTTTAGCCTCAATAACTGTACTCGGGAGTTTGTTCCACTCATCCACAACTCTATTACCAAACCAGTGCTTTCCTATATCCGTCCTGAATCTGAATTTTTCCAACTTGAAACCATTGCTGCGAGTCCTGTCTTGGCTGGAAATTTTCAGCACGCTATTTACATCCCCTTTATTTATTCCTGTTTTCCATTTATACACCACGACCATATCCCCCCTAATTCTACGCCTTTCGAGAGAGTGCAGATTCAGGGAACTTAGTCTATCCTCATAGGGAAGATTTCTGATACATGGGATCATCTTTGTCATCCTCCTCTGTACGTTTTCCAGAGCATTTATATCCACTCTGTAATAAGGTGACCAGAACTGAGCAGCATAGTCTAAATGAGGCCTAACCAAGGATATAGAGAGTTGAAGAACAACCTGAGGACTTCTATTATTTATACTTTTAGATATGAAGGCAAGAATTCTGTTAGCTTTATTGTGAAAACCAATGCACCAGAACTCCTAAGCCCTTCTCGCAATCAGTAGTATTAAGATCTACATTATTTAGTTTATATGTGGCATGGTTATTTACCTGTCCAACATTTAGAACTTAGCATGTGTCAATAATAAACTGTATCTGCCACTTCTCCGACCATAGCATCAGTCTATTAAAATCATCCTGGAGTGTTCTAGTGTCCTCATTAGAATGAATTGGACGGCCTATTTTGGTGTCATCAGCAAATTTGCTTATGTCGCTATTTATTCCCTCATCTATGTCGTTTATGTAAATTGTGAACAACAACGGGCCCAACACTGACCCCTGAAAAACACCGCTTGTGACGTGCCCCCATTCTGATTTCTCCCCATTTATGCAAACTCTCTGCTACCTATTTGTCAGCCATGCCTCTACCCAGGAAAAAATTTCTCCACCTATTCCGTGTGCCTTAAGTTTATTCACTAGTCTCTGATGTGGAACTCTATCGAAAGCCTTACTGAAGTCCATATACACAATATCATATTCATTACCATGATCTACCTCCTCAAACACCTTAGTGAAAAAAGTTAATAAATTCGTAAGAAAGGAACGCCCCTTTGTAAAACCGTGTTGAGATTCATTAATCAATCTGTGCCTATCAAGATGGTTATGAATTGCTTCGGCAATTATTGATTCCATAAATTTTCCCACTATGGAGGTAAGGCTATAGTTCGAAGCCAAGGACCTGTCACCTGCCTTGTAAATAGGTATTACATTTGCCATTTTCCACTTATCAGGCGCTATGCAAGTTTGTAGTGATAAGTTAAAAAGATTAGCCAAAGATATGCTAAGTTCCACTTTACATTCCTTTAACACCCTTGCAAACAGTTACAGAGTTACTCTTAAGTGGGCCAATCTTGCCCCTAATCTTACTTCTGTATACCTGAAAGAAACTTTTTGGGTTAGTCTTTGAATCCCTTGCGACCTTAGCCTCATAATCCCTTTTTGCTTTTCTTATTGATTTCTTAACTGCCCATCCCCTCTTTTGATACGCCTATATGTGCCTCTCTTTTAACTAATGAGATGTTTTAATCTATTGTTCATCCATTTGGGATCATTTTTGTTAGATCTAATTTCCCTACTCGGAACAAAAGTTGTCTGGGCAGCTAGAACTATGCTCTGAAAAACGTCATATTGGCAACCCATAGTCAGGACATCCCAATTTAGCTCACCCAGGTAATTTTTCAGGCGCATGAAGTCGGCCAAGCGAAAATCTGGGACAGAGATTTGATTGCAGTTATCTAGGTAATTCCATGATATATTGAAACTAAGTGATTTGTGATCACTTTCCCCAAGCTCATCATTAACCTCAAGATTATTAATTAGTGAATTTTTGTTGGCAAGAACCAAGTCAAGCAGATTGTTTCCTCTAGTTGGTTCTGTCAGAACCTGTTCTAAACAGCAATCCTGAACCGTACCAAGAAAGTCACTAGACTCAAGATTTCCTCTCATATTGTTCCAATCAATTTGTCTAAAGTTAAAATCTCCCATTATCACAACGTTTTCATATCTAGATGCCTTATGAATTTCGTCCCATTACAGCTTACTGCACTCCCTATCAAGGTTTGGGGGCCTATAAATCACACCCAAAATTAATTTGTCACGTCCCTTGAGAAACTGTAGCCAAACGGATTCTGTGTTCGATGTTTCTAATCTCATATCATGTCTAGGACAACAATTTGAATTTTCACTGACATACATCGCCACCCCACCACCCTCCTGTTGACCCTATCAGTGTGGAATAGTTTATAACCCTGTATGTTGCATTCAGAAGGCATTTCTCTATCTTTCAGGTTGAACCAGGTCTCTGTTATACTAATCATATCCATAATACCTACAGTTGCAAGTAATCTTAGCTCATCTATCTTATATCTTAGACTCCTACTATTTGTATAGTAAACCTTAAGGGAGCTAATCACTCGTTGCCCTCTACTATCTCTCTTTGTTTGTTGATCAATTGATTTGCCATTACTAGCAACTTTATTTTGAATATTGTCTTTTAAACGTATCCCTGAGGTATCCCGGTAATAACTGCTGTTTTTAACCTTAATGCTGCAGCCTGATTGTTTCCCACAAACACCCATACCTCTATAATCTATGAATGGGACTGCAATTTCCTTGCAGTACCTGTCTAGGCAGCAATTTATACCAATTGCCCTAGACATCCATTCATTGCCCACTCCCTTTCCAGGCAAGATGCTACATATGACTGGGATCCCTCCCTTAGAGCTAACTACTTCTATGGCTGACCTGTACTTATCCAGCAGCTCCTCTCTCCTGCCCTTCCCAATATCATTACCCCCAGCACTAAGACAGATAATGGGCTTGTTCCCATTACCTGCCATAATATTATCCAACCTGCCGACTATGTCATCAACACCAGCTCCAGGAAGGCATACTCTCTGTCTGACCTTTCTGTCTCTGTTACAAAATGCACGGTCCATATATCTTACCTGAGAATCGCCTACTATTAAAATATTCTTACCTTGATTAGCAGGGGAATCAGTTGTACCTTCAACCTCACTAACCAATGAAGTACACTCGTCTTGGAGAACAGAGAATCGATTTCCTACCTTCACATCTTCTCTATGAACTCACCTCATTGCATCCTTCTTCCTGAACTGTGAACCACTTGTCACTTAAAGCGGCTGCCACCATTACTGCTGGTGACCATTTCCACCTTACCAGCTAAATCCTTCTCACACTCACTCCCAAACTCATCTATGCAAAGCTTCAGTCTCCTATTTTCCTCCTGAAGAAGTAGAATCTCCTCCTTCAACACTTGGATGGTGGAAAGCGGTACATAAATCACCATGATACTGAGAATCAACAGAAGAAAAGCGGTCCCTCCCAACTCTCTTTGCAGTGAAGTGTAAGTGTGTCTACTGGGACTTTCAACAGCAAGCCTGGACGCCTTTTCTGTGGAAACCAGGACCATCCTGGAGTACTGTGGAAGTCGTTTTTGATGACTTCACTGAGAAATGGACGACTGAGTACGATGGTGAAGGTCCCAATCCTGCTAACAGCATATGCCACCATTGTCATTTTGTGAAGTAAAAGGACACAAGTGCAACTAATTATACCAACTTTATTACATTGTCATTTTGCACAATGGATAAGAATCACCATTGCAGTTTCGGGTCGGAACGGATGTAAAACCAGAAAGTTTAAACGGTATAAAGATACTGAACAAGAGCAAGCATATCTAGACATGAATGATGTTAAAGTATTTGTTTGAGGAAAATGACACTCAACACAAATTTGCCAGTATTTAACAAGTCACAATACAAATAGTGAGACCGCGGGCTGTCATCGCACATTTACAATAGATCTTGTAGTTCAGGTGCATCTATATTGGTCCAAATTCCTCGTGGACACCATGAGATGGGGTACGGGTAGTCGTAAGGTGAAGTGCTCCAGTTTGAAAACAATGCCGCATCCTGTGTAACACTAGATTTGATAGTTGATGACATAGATGTTGTGAGGGAAAAGTTCAACAGATGGGAGTATGGAGCAAGTATATGGTAACAATAGTAATCACTCGACTCACAGCTTCCAGCACTACTGATGGAATGACAGATTGGGTCACCTGCCAACCAACGAGAAGAACTGATGGAGACGGACTAATGTCCTGAGACGTCCCATGTTGAATCTACCTACCTGTTATGTACTCCAACACAGGACCTAACCCCTCATCATAGCAGTGATAACGAACCTGCTTTCCTGTCATCTGGATTAATTATTCACGGCTGTACTGTGAAGAACGAGCCATTGGGTTGCCACCAACACCTGCGACACCCCCCCTCCCCACATCATCAGCAACGGCTACGATTTCTACAAGACTGTGTCAACCTCCACCAGACACCCCATTATATATATATATTAGCGTTGAGTTCAAATGTCATTTTTTCATTTCATTTTTCATTTTTCTTTCAAATAGGATATACCTTTCATGTTTCACTGTTTTATGTTTGCTTTAATAAATAACAAAGTGTTTATCTTTGTGATTATTACTTCTTTTTCTATTCATTAATTTTCCTGAGGAGGAGCCAGCCTTGGTAATACTGACTGAAGTTGTTACAGGGCTGAGTAAGCCTTCACAGATGTACTGAACTTGTCATTGTTATTTTCTGGTGACAATGAAGATCACATTATTCTTACCATCGACAGTAAAGGTGTGCAAGAAAGGTATAAAATACCGACAATATGAAAGTTAAGACACATGTGCAACATCTGGATATCTTTATTGTAGACGTTTCGCCATCCAGTGGCTTTATCAATACAGATTCTAGGACATAATTAGAAGACAGTAGAACTATATACAAATGATGAGGTAATCAGTCCCTCAGCCTTGGAGTAAGTGTTCACAGCATCGTGGTGGAGGAGAATCAGGAGCAAAGGGAAGAAGATTGGCGGTTATATAGGCGTCAGTGGGTAGGGACGTGTAGCAGACGAGGGCATAGTCACTGGTAGGCGGGATTCCCCAGTGGAAGTAGGTCCTACCCAAAGGGATGGGTTAGTTGTAGTAGCCGTGAAGAAGGTCTTGTAGATGTCATCTGAACCAAGATTCCATGATGTTGCAGTGTCTACAAGTTGTGCAAGAAAGGTATAAAATACCGACAATATGCAACATCATGGGATCTTAGTTCAGAGGACATCTACAAGACCTTCTTCACGGCTACTACAACTTACCAATCCCTTTGGGTAGGACCTACTTCCACTGGGGAATCCCGCCTACCAGTGACTATGCCCTCGTCTGCTACACGTCCCTACCCACTGACGCCTATATAACCGCCAATCTTCTTCCCTTTGCTCCTGATTCTCCTCCACCACGATGCTGTGAACACTTACTCCAAGGCTGAGGGACTGATTACCTCATCTTTTGTATATAGTTTTACTGTCTTCTAATTATGTCCTAGAATCTGTATTAATAAAGCCACTGGATGGCGAAACGTCTACAATAAAGATATCTAGATGTTGCATATGTGTCTTAACTTTCAGACAGTAAAGGTTTGTGAAGGCTTACTCAGCCCTGTAACAACTTCAGTCAGTATTACCAAGGCTGGCTCCTCCTCAGGAAAATTAATGAATAGAAAAAGAAATAATTACAGACAATGATAAACACTTTATTATTTAGAAATGGAAAATGTAAAACAATTAAACGTGAATGGGTATCCTAATTGAAAGAAAAAGGAAAAATGAAATGAAAAAAATTACATTTGAACTCAACGCTAATATAGGTATATCGTGGTAATGGGGTGTCAGGTGTTGGTGACACTGCGTATTGTTGAAATCTTAGCCGTTGCTGATGTGGGGGGGTTGCAGGTGTTGGTGACCACCACCGGCTCGTTTTTTACAGAGTGTAGCCGTCAATAATTGCTTCAGATGACAGGAAACAGGTTCGTTACCACTGCTATGATGAGGGGTTAGGTCCTGTGTTGGCTTATATAACAGGTAAGTAGATTAAACATGGGACGTCTCAGGACGTTAGTCTGTCTCCTTCTATTCTTCTCGTTGGTTGGCAGGTGACCCTCTCTGTCATTCCAAGCTGTAAAGAGAGACAGATTACCCACTGCTTAAGAAATCACTCTCCATGATAAGTACAATACCTAAAAGATGTGGTGATTATTAAAACATTTAACAGATAAAGACTGAAAGGACTAAGTTAATTATTGGTCAAAAGTAAAGCTTTCAACCAATAAGTCCACAAAAATATGATCAGGCGTGTACTTACAGAAGTGTTGGGAGCTGTGAGTCGAGTGATTTACTGTTTGACCGGAGCCCCAAACGTCACCTTTCGAGGGGGGGGGGGGAAGAGGGAGGGGAAGGGATAGCGGGAGCTAGACTGACCCTACCTTTTAACAAGCAGCCGGCAATCAAACTATCACTTCCGGTGAGGGGGAAAAAGGGGGGTAATAGCGGGAGCTGGACTTACCCTACCCTAACAAGTAGCCGGCACTGAAACTATTGTTACTATATACTCCCTCGCTACTCCTATCTACTGAACTTTTCCCTCACAAGGTGCAATTCAGGGAATGAAGAAAATAATGTTAATCCACAGGGAGGAAGACGATACATCTAGTCTATAGAAAAAACAATTCTAAAGAGATGTCCAAAGCTGATATCGTACAGTACCGTTTCGCCACCCATGCTCTTCGAAACATTAAGATTCAAGAACTTCTCGTTCTCCAAAAATGTATCATGGGGCTAATATGTTATAGGATATTTCATTCTATTTAAAACAGCCAGCTCCAAATTGGCAGTGAATGATGCGTTATCAGTCATCAAAAGTGCACGCATCCCTGTCAGTCATCCACACTATTTACCCATGATCGACATGTATCGATGCTACAAAACATGCATTCTGTCCACGTTGGAGTTTCTCAGCATCCTGGCCATCAGAGTGTCCTTCCAATAATCACATTTAATCAACCTCTGTAATGCTGGTTTTGACGGCTATGCGGAAAGATCCTTTGATAAGGGATAACTCACTCCAGAGAAGAGGACAAACTCCAGTTATACAACAATGAACTTCACCAGTGAAACCAAATTCGGTGGGAAGCAGGAAGAATTAATTTCAATGGGGAAGTAACATGCAGCAATTACTCAGCTGAAGTGATGACCTGAGAAGGGTGGAGGGTGCAGTCATTCAAATAGAAGAGGACATAGTTTACACTGTTTATGTACATTCCACCACGCTGATTAGAGAGGACACTCACTCGTTACTTTTCCTCCATTATCCTACAGCAGATGGCAACATCAGTATTAGTCGAGAGGCATTCCAGTGATGTAAGTCAGCTGCATAAAGCATGCTCTTGGCTTTGAATAGTGTTCAGAATTGCTATTTCTTTATGCTTGTACAGAATCCTATCCAAAAAGTAGTGAAAGGTGATCCAGTCCTCCAATTCTGTGCAAATACCAAGCAAGAACCGCGCTGATATAGAAAACCTGGGCAGGCAAGAGATGTCTGTTATGTTTGGTCGGGAAAGCAAATGCTTCTGGTAGCAATGTATTTTGACAAATTTACGAAGAAAGTCGTGTCTGGATTTTTTTTTCATGCCAGAAACGTCTTTCCCCAAATTAGTCACAAGATGATGCTGATCCTTTAGGCTGGGGTTAGAGGCTTGAAGACAGTCAGTTTGTACCATAAATGCTGTACCTGACACTGCAATTGCGAAACTGGTTGCAGTACTCCAAGTTGCAGTTGCAGAAGGTATGGCCTTCCAGGTTCTTCTGCTTGTGCATAATGTCAGCTTAAGGATAAAAGCCGCTTACAGATTTTTTGTTAGAATTTTTTTGGGGGATCTGATGGTATATTGACTCGTCTCTTCAGAGAAAATATTGCGTCTTGCCACTCAGACACCTCTTCGTTTAGTACCACTGTTTGTTTCCTGTCTATGGGCCAGCCACCTTTCCAGGTATGAAACTTGTGCTTTTTTTGGTATCAGTCTTCAATGGTGTACTCAGAGCAGATCTTATGAAAATCAAGATATATTAAATTACAATTAAATTGCAATTTGTCTTTAATGATAGTCTCATTTGTTTTAAACTGATGAGACGATAGAGAAGGGCAGCAATCTTGTCTCCAGTTCATTAGCTCCTTACTTTCTTCAAGTGATTTATTAAATAATACTGTTGTAAGCAACCTTTCATCTGGTCTTCCTAATTTTGTTTTATCTTCACCTTCTACAAGTATTTTGTTATATGTAGGCTGCTGTTTTCGTGACTACTTAGTTTGTGGGTGCAATGCCATGAAAGTAAATTTTGCTGCCTAGGACAGGTTGCGTCATGTTGAGCTCTAAATACGGACCCAGATACTGAGCTTAGTATTGACGCCATATCTCAGTTGCTGTTTCTTAATCTTATCGCTAGTTAAAAGCCCGATTTTTCACCTCTACGTTACTGAAGATGTTTCATCCAGTTTGTCTTTTATATTCTTGTTTAGCATCTCTAATATTTTTTCCTTCTTACCCTCTGTAACTGTAAGTAGTTAGTATAAACTTAAAGGTTACCATTCAGTTTAAACCTCTTATTTGTACTACGTTTATTACCTATGATTTGAACTGGTTGTCTTATCATCCGGTTTGACTTTCATTCATCTCTTCCACGTTTTATCTTTCTTGGTATTACATCCTTCTCGACAGTGAGCATTTTAGTTTTGCGACTGTTCCATAGTTCCTCTATTTAGTAGATCGATGTACAAGAAGGAGGAGACCATAATGAAAAAACACAAGAATGCGTATCTATTTACACAAGAATGCTTATATTTTTGCACAAGAATGCGTATCTATTTACGAGGATTACTTTGTTTACGAGGATTACTTTGTTTACGAGGATTACTTTGTTTACGAGAATTACTTTGTTTACGAGGATTACTTTGTTCATCTACATTCAATGATCATATTTAGACTGAAACATTATTCATGGTGTTAGGTGAAAGGACACAAGTGTAACTAATGTGTCTTTTTTTTTTGTCACATTAAAATGTCGCAGTAGTTGCTCTTGTGTACTTTAACATAAAATATTTTCGGTAATTCTACCAACATTAATACATTATTCACGGTATTCAAAAACAATTATATCAGCAAATATTGTCAATAAACATCTTTAAAAACACAATACAGATTCTCTATTGTGGCTGAAGATACTGATGATCAGTCTTAATACAAGGGTGATATAAATAACAAAAAGGCACAATACCGTGACTGGAACGATACACAAATAACCCGCACATAAAAGAGAGAAGCTTACGACGACGTTTCGGTCCGACTTGGACCATTGACAAAGTCACACTAACAGAGGTGGAGCAGGACGGCTATATATAGGCAGGAAGAGGTGGAGGTAGTAGTAGTAGTAGTAGTAGTAGTAGTAGTAGTAGTAGTAGTACAAGAATTGTATATAATACCGACAGGATGAAATGACACATGCACAACACCCGGGCATCCCCACCGTAGACGTTTCGCCATCCAGCCAGCCACTGGATGGCGAAACGTCCACAACAAAGACAACCAGACGCTGCACATGTGTCTTAATTTCATCAGTAGTTGTAGTAGAAGAAGAGGAGGTAGTAGTAGTGGTAGAAGTGGGAAATAAGGAAGACGAGCCAGTCAAATACAAAGGAAGGGGAGCACTGCAAGAGAGCTAGAAACCCACAGAGGGAGAGCAAGCGCACCGAGGTGCGTGAAAGGGGAAGTGGTGAAATAAAATAAATGAAGAAGGAACAGAAACACGAGACAGGAGAGAGAAAGACAACCCAGAGGAGAAAAGGAGAGAGGAAAGGGGAAGAGGAAGAAGAAAAAGAAGAAGAAGAAGAAGAAGAAGAAGAAGAAGAAATGAGGATTCAGGTTAAGTCACGGGTGTTCTGAAGTTTGGAGCACAAAAATAGTGTTAGGCTTGCAGACACTAACAATGCTATTTTCTGTCACGTCAGAGATCATAGCCATCCTATTGACTGGTCTTCTGCTAAAACTGTCTTCCCTACTTCCAACTCGAACAGTCGCCGTTTAGTTGAATCCTCTCTTATACACAACTTTCCTTGTATGAACCTTAGCCCTGGCTTCGTCTCTGTAGATGCCTTCCTCTCCCACTACATTGTAAAATGCTCCAAACTTCAGAACACCCGTGACTTAACCTGAATCCTCATTTCTTCTTCTTCTTCTTCTTCTTCTTCTTCTTTTTCTTCTTCCTCTTCCCCTTTCCTCTCTCCTTTTCTCCTCTGGGTGGTCTTTCTCTCTCCTGTCTCGTGTTTCTGTTCCTTCTTCATTTATTTTATTTCACCACTTCCCCTTTCACGCATCTCGGTGCGCTTGCTCTCCCTCTGTGGGTTTCTAGCTCTCTTGCAGTGCTCCCCTTCCTTTGTATTTGACTGGCTCGTCTTCCTTATTTCCCACTTCTACCACTACTACTACCTCCTCTTCTTCTACTACAACTACTGATGAAATTAAGACACATGTGCAGCGTCTGGTTGTCTTTGTTGTGGAC
This sequence comes from Cherax quadricarinatus, assembly GCF_038502225.1. Classification (NCBI taxonomy): domain Eukaryota; kingdom Metazoa; phylum Arthropoda; class Malacostraca; order Decapoda; family Parastacidae; genus Cherax; species Cherax quadricarinatus. The sequence goes on along the minus strand of NC_091299.1, from coordinate 52,975,266 downwards.
GTTTCGCCATCCAGTGGCTGGCTGGATGGCGAAACGTCTACGGTGGGGATGCCCGGGTGTTGTGCATGTGTCATTTCATCCTGTCGGTATTATATACAATTCTTGTACTACTACTACTACTACTACTACTACTACTACTACTACTACTACTACTACTACTACTACTACTACTACTACCTCCACCTCTTCCTGCCTATATATAGCCGTCCTGCTCCACCTCTGTTAGTGTGACTTTGTCAATGGTCCAAGTCAGACCGAAACGTCGTCGTAAGCTTCTCTCTTTTATGTGCGGGTTATTTGTGTAAGGGTGATATGTAAGTGACAGAGAGAGAGAGAGAGAGAGAGAGAGAGAGAGAGGTGACAAACGCTGAAGGTGAGGTGATGTAGACAGTTGTGGTTGTAACACCAGAGCCTATTCAGATATGGACAATAATTTGTTCAATAAAAGTTTGAAAATACTGAAGTTGTCAGATTATTGGGACTGTGTTGATGGCGCTCATTCCGGAAGTTTCGAGCAACTTCCGCCTCTGTTGCTCGTTTGTGGGAATGGATAAACTTGGTCAGGTGTATACAACACTCTATGCGCTGTATACACCTGTATACATACAACATCTAAAGGAGCTTATTGAATACTGGTTACTTATAGTGAAAATTAAACAGCTCAGGTGGAACGTGAATTAATTGGCAGCACTGACATATTGACCGAGATGAAAGAGCTCTTGTAACCTGCCTCACCTCACCCTCAAGACGTGCGAACTGCCTCACCTCACCCTCAAGACGTGCGAACTGCCTCACCTCACCCTCAAGACGTGCGAACTGCCTCACCTCAAACTGGCTGCCTTCAACCTGCCTCACTTCACCCTGGCTACCTGTAATCTGCCACCCCTCAGCCTGGCTACCAGCAACCTGCTTCACCACATCCTAGCTACCAGCAAGCTGTCGCACCTCACCCTGGCTGCCTGCAACTTGCCTCACCTCACCTCACCCAAGCTACCAACAACATTGTTTCACCTCACTCTGGCTAACTGCAACCTGCCTCACCTCACCCTGGCTACCTGTAACACGCATCACATCACCCTGGCTACCTGTAATCTGTCTCATCTCACCTTGGCTACAAGCAACCATGTTTCACCTCACCCTTTCTAAATGTAACCTGCCTCACCTTGGCTTCCTGCATCCTGCCTCTTATCACCCTCGCTACCGGAAACCAACCTCACCTCACCTTGGCTAGCAGCAAGCTTGTTTCACCTCACCCTCGCTGCCTGTAACCTACCTCACCTCACCCTGGCTACCTGTAACCTGCCTCACATCACCCTAGCTACCTGTAACCTGCCTCACCTCACCCTGACTACCAGTAACCTACGTTACCTCACCCTGGCTACCTGTAAACTGCGTCACCTCACCCTGGCAACCTGTAACGTGCCTCACCTCAACTCACCCTGGCAACCTGTAACGTGCCTCACCTCAACTCACCCTGGCAACCTTTAACCTGCCTCACCTCAACTCACCCTGGCAACCTGTAACGTGCCTCACCTCGACTCACCCTGGCTACCAGCACCCTTGTTTCACTTTACTCAGGCTGCCGCACCAAACCCTGCCTACCTTTAACCTGCCTCACCTCACCCTGGCTGCCAGCAACCTGCCTCTCCTCACCCTGGCTACCAGCAAACTGCCTCTCCTCACCCTGCCCACCAGCAACCTGCTTCATCTCATCCTGGCTACCGCCAACTTGCTTCACCTCATCCTGGCTACCACCAACTTGCTTCTTCTCATCCTGGCTACCACCAACTTGCTTCACCTCATCCTAGCTACCTGTAACCTTCGTTATCTCAAACTTGCTACCTACAAACTACCTCACCTCACCCTGCCTACCTGTAAGCTGCCTCACCTCCCTGGCTCTCTGTAACCTGCCTCACATCACCCTGGCTACCAGCACCATGCTTCACCTCATCCTAGCTACCTGTAACCTGGCTCACTTCAGACAGTAACCTGTAACCTTCCTTACCTCACCCTGGGTACCAGCAACTGGCCTCACCTCACCCTAGCTACCTACAACATGCCTGACGTCACCCTGGCAGCCTGCATGCTGCCTCACCTCTCCCTAACTACCTGCAACCTGTCTCTCCTCACCCTGGCTTCCTGTAACCTGCCTCACCTCACTCTAGCTACCTGTAACCTGCAGTACCTATGCCTGGCTGCCTGTAACGCGCTGTTGCAACCCCTGAATGGGTTGCAATGATTAATATGTATATATATAATTATTACCTTTTCATATAATTTTATATTGCTTGTATTTGCGATAATAGCTAAATCGTAAATGTATTGCTTTATATTATTATTTGACTGTTATGTTGTTAGGTAGGATGTAACACATATAGTATGTGCTCAGTTCAAGTCTTGATTGTCTAGCTACTGTAATTATCGCTCTTTGCTTGTTACTCTGCCGCCTTCTGTTTCTGAGCTGCAGCTGTCCACGGAGCTATCACGTGATCGAGGGGGGGGGTGTCCTCACCTCGCCTGAAGTATTCAGTCTGGTCTAGACTCGCTGGGTGGTTGGACAGATTGTCTGTCTCATTATTCTCGTTAGTTCTGTAGAACTCTGTTCACAGAACATTGTATAGACTTAGTGATTTTCGACGTTGTACTGAGGTTGTGTGTCGCATAGACACTCTGAGCAACTCAGGTCCTGAGCTGTAGCTTCCGACCTAACTTGTACTGGTATCTGTGTATTATCACAGTCGAGGATTTTCTTATGCTGAACTTAGATTCAGTAGTATGGGAGTTTTGTGACTTTTGTGGAGGATCTGCAGATGGTCCCTACTTAGTGTCGTTATATTATCTCCTTGTTCCTGATTCTGTGTCGCAGTTGCTTGTTATATTGCTATTGGCCTTAGCATTCTTTTTATTGTTCAAGCAGACTGTTCTAATAGCCAGTTGGTCAAGAAGTTAGTTTATTTGAGGACTTTGTCAGTCACTTGTTTAAGTCTAGTCGAGTCTTGAGACATAGCGATCTACTTAGAGCACTTACACATATACACACAAACTTACTTGTACATATTTGTAATATCTTATTAAATGTTAGTGTACCAGACGGTACTTAGGAATTATAAATGTGATATGTGCTTTCAGCACAATACTATTGTATACGAGAGAATTGATTATTATTATTTTGATTATTATTAATTTAATTTAATTTGAAAATATACCTCTAGACTTAATAAATTTATTAAATTTTAATTTCTCTAGTTAGTAGCCTACCAATTGTAATCCTGAAGCACTATTGAATCATACTGAATTCTAATGGATAATTGGACAAGGATACTGACTAATTGTTACGAAAACCCAGTAATAGGCTGGATGCTAGAAGGGCAGTCCTTTCTAGTATTCACTGGAGATGTATGTACTTGACTGAGTCTCTTGATCCAAGGAAATGGAAATACTGTTTGAGTTCTAACTCTAAGATATCCAACACTAAAAATCCTATTAGGATTATAGTTTCCCATAATCACTCTCTCGTAGTACACTTATTTTCGTGATGTATGGCAAAGTGAAACAAATAACTGATACTCTGACTTTGTCTGAGTTAAGTACATTAAAACTTCAGACGTGTTGGCGAGTAGCCAAATATCTCGGTGTGACGTATAACAGGAATTACACCGCAGAAACTGTCAGAGCGTTGATTAAAGATATATTGTTTCCTGCTCATACAGAGATGTCTGATTATGATTCAAATTCAGAAAGCTTAGTGTCACAATTAGGAAGTATGGCTCTATTTGATGAAGTAGAAGAAAGAGCAACTAAGGCAGAAGTGAGCCTAGTGTCTGAGCCTAGTGTAGCTCAGTTCTCGCTCACTCCTTCCCTCACTGACACATTAGTACAGAGTATAGCTGGTAGTATAACTAAGCCTCACGCAAGTACTGTGTATGCTACACCTGTATCTACTTATCCTAGACCAGATCTAGACTCTCTAGAGACAGCTGGACGAAGTGCCCGACCAAAGGACCGTCCAGACCACGTTAGATTCTTTACTCCTCCATTACCCACTGGTCCTATCACTCAGGAACAGTTTGAGAGGTTAGAACATCTCATTATGTTGCAGACTGCACAAATAGAGTCACAGAGGAAATTGAACAAAGAAGATTTCCAGAGAGAAAATGTTCGTCAGGGAAGACAACAGACTGATAGATCACAGGACACATTTAATGTGCAGAAAGCTGCATCCATGGTTCCTAAGTTTTTTGAAAGTGACTTAGACACCTATTTTGATGCGTTTGAGAACCAGGCACGTGCTATGAACTGGCCACGTAAGCACTGGGCTACCTTGTTGCACACAGCTTTGACAGGAAGAGCTCAAACTTGTACTGCTGCTTTACCATTTGTCAAGTACATTAGTTATGACGCTGTCAAACAAACTATTCTAGAGACATATAACTTGTTGCCTGTAAGTTATCAACGTGCATTTCGTACATTACAACGACGACAAGATCAAACTTGTGTAGAGTTTGCTCGTGAGAAAAAAGTTGCATTTGAGAGGTGGTGTAGGTCTGCCAAATGTAACAACTACGACAGCCTAGTTCAGTTGTTACTACATGAAGAATTTAACAACTGCATGTCTGATGACATACAAGAATATCTGATCGATCATACTACCTCGAATATTCTGGAAACTGCAGCATTAGCAGACAATTACGAGATTTCTCAAAAACTTGTACATACTAAAACACACAGAAACAAGGTAACTAAAAGTTGTCCTAGAAGTTGGCAACCTAAATCAGCTGCTCATTGCCGGCCTGATGTACCTGCTACTGTAACTTCTCGTACCTTTACCAGGAAAACTTACAATCCTGAATATGTCTCTGTGGCTAGACAGAAATCTGATATTGAGAAGAAAGTTAAATGTACCTATTGTAACAGAAAAGGACATGCTAAAGAGTATTGCTATAAGTTAGAAAGAGATACGAGAAGCAGTCGTGCGGCTGATGCCCCCACACAAGTTGTATCCTCTTCAAAGCAACAAAGGCACCAAAATCCTAGTAATACCTCTGATCCTAGTGTTTTAGATAATGTTACTCAGGATAGATGACTAGCATCAGAGAGTGTATCTGACGAAAAGATTCGTTCAGCGATGAGTCCTTACTTTTCGAGAGGTAAAGTAGGATTTGACGAATCACATCTAACTGAGATAATTACTTTCAGAGACACTGGCCATTATCTCACATTATTAAGAGAAGATATACTGCCCATAACTAATGATACCTAGTCAGGACACAACTGACGTTAAATTTCTAACTCGTGATGATTTAATCAAGGATGATGATAATTATGCCATTGAAGCTTGTAGAGAGAAACCTATTTTATTTCCTCTCAGCGCAATTACTAGAGCTATGTCAAAGATTCAACAACCATCCTTGTCTCCTGTTGAGTTAGTGGATGACAATGATTTGGGCTTGAATATGTTGTTTAGTGACGCTCTGCGCCCAGGATCATTAACATTGACTCCCCCCGGTCATCCACCTAGTCAGGACACAACTGACGTTAAATTTCTAACTCATGATGATTTAATCAAGGATCAGTTTGTTGATCAGTCACTGGAAAGACAGAGATATAGCAGTTACTGAGAGTGAAGCAAAGGATCTCGATAATTGTTACTATTATAGTAACGGTGTACTGATGGAGAAAAATACATGTAAGTTGTCAGCTGATAGTGTTTCCACCACAGTCAAGCATCTCGTAGTGTTACCAGTTACATTTCGTGAACTAGCCATTGATTTTGCTCACAGTAGTCCCATTGGAGGACATTTGGGTGTCAAGAAGACACTCGGTGAACTGGCAAAACATTTTACTTGGCCAAAAATGAAGGAAACAGTAACTGATCATGTGCGACGTTGCCACGTGTCAAGTGACAGACAAGCCAGCATACACACCTCCACCTACACCTCTCACTGTGTTCATTAGTAGCAAAGTTCAATTCATCTGGACTAGAGATTGTTCAGACTCGTTCAAAAGGTTGAAGCATTTGCTTTCCTCTGCTCCAGTGAGGAGTCCTAATTTCAATCTTCCCTTCTTTTTACGTATAAATGCGAGTGTTATGCAGTGGGTGTTGTGCTGCTCCAACAGTCAACATCCACTGACATTCTCCATCCTATATGTTACTATTCATCTAAGCTTAAACGACACCAGAAAAATTATGCCACTATTGAGAAAGAGGCTCTAGCTCTTGTGGTGTCTTTGGAACATTTTGACGTGTATTTGGGCACTTCCCCATTTTAAATTAACGTGAATTTTATGCCCAAATGCCTTTTGTTACTTGCCGTGTCAAATTCAGTAAAGTAACGTAATCCCTCCAGCCCATATTAACTAGGTGTACTCATGTCATGTCTAATTATTATATTTATATATTCACAGTAGTGATGTGTATGAGGAGGAGACATAAGCTGAGTGATGAGTGGGTAGCGTTGTGTGTGCAATGTTACTGCTTGGTGGAACACTGTCCTGCTGCAGACCCCCCCCCTTCACTACACACCTTAAGCTCTTTCATACTCAGATGTCCATACTACATAGCATTCCACAACCACTACTTAAGAGTGGAATGCAGTCTCCTCTACTATGTTCGAGCCTCAACGTGCCCTACATGTATATGCTATCCTGTCTCTACAATGATGTACATAACCACGAGAATGCAGAGATACGATACTGTGTACTGCCCTAGTACTAGAGGCATATCTTAGTGTATAGATGCTGTGAAATTATAGAAGTGCTTGGCACAAGAGTGACTCTGATTAATGTTTATATTATATTGTTAGTAATGTAACCTGAGTAATCAGTAATAATGTGAAAGACATTAATGCAACTCCTAGTGCGACCGTTTGTCGTGTTGGGGGGGTGTTGCATCCCCTGAATGGGTTGCAATGATTAATATGTATATATATATAATTATTACCTTTTCATATAATTTTATATTGCTTATATTTGCGATAATAGCTAAATCGTAAATGTATTGCTTTATATTATTATTTGACTGTTATGTTGTTAGGTAGGATGTAACACATATAGTATGTGCTCAGTTCAAGTCTTGATTGTCTAACTACTGTAATTATCACTCTTTGCTTGTTACTCTGCCGGCTTCTGTTTCTGAGTTGCAGCTGTCCACGGAGCTATCACGTGATCGACGGGGGGTGTCCTCACCTCGCCTGAAGTATTCAGTCTGGTCTAGACTCGCAGGGTGGTTGGACAGATTGTCTGTCTCATTATTCTTGTTAGTTCTGTAGAACTCTGTTCACAGAACATTATATAGACTTAGTGATTTTCGACGTTGTACTGAGGTTGTGCGTCGCATAGACACTCTGAGCAACTCAGGTCCTGAGCTGTAGCTTCCGACCTAACTTGTACTGGTATCTGTGTATTATCACAGTCGGGGATTTTCTTATGCTGAACTTAGATTCAGTAGTATGGGAGTTTTGTGATTTTTGTGGAGGATCTGCAGATGGTCCCTACTTAGTGTCGTTATATTATCTCCTTGTTCCTGATTCTGTGTTGAAGTTGCTTGTTATATTGCTATTGGGCTTAGCATTCTTTTTATTGTTCAAGCAGACTGTTCTAATAGCCAGTTGGTCAAGAAGTTTGTTTATTTGAGGACTTTGTCAGTCACTTGTTTAAGTCTAGTTGAGTCTTGAGACATAGCGATCTACTTAGAGCACTTACACATATACACACAAACTTACTTGTACATATTTGTAATATCTTATTAAATGTTAATGTACCAGACGGTACTTAAGAATTATAAATGTGATATGCGCTTTCAGCACAATACTATTGTATACGAGAGAATTGGTTATTATTATTTTGATTATTATTAATTTAATTTAATTTGATAATATACCTCTAGACTTAATAAATTTATTAAATTTTAATTTCTCTAGTTAGTAGCCTACCAGTTGTAATCCTGAAGCACTATTGAATCATACTGAATTCTAATGGATAATTGGACAAGGATACTGACTAATTGTTACGAAAACCCAGTAATAGGCTGGATGCTAGAAGGGCAGTCCTTTCTAGTATTCGCTGGAGATCTCTAAGCTTTTAGAATCGCGTTTTTTGTAACACGCGCCTCACCTCACCCTGGCAGCTTGTATGCTGCCTCACCTCAAACTGGCTACCAGTAACCTGCCTCACCTCTTCCAGGCTACCGGGAACCTGGTTCACCTCACCCAGGTTATCAGCAATCTAGCTCACCTCATCCTGGCTATCAGTAACCTGCCTCACCTTACCCTGCCTATCAGCAACCTACCAAACCTCACCCTTGCTATCAGCAACCTGCCTCACCTCCCCCTGGCTATCAGAAGCCCGGCTTACCTCACCCTTGCTATCAGCAACCTAGCTTACTTCAACATGGCTATCAGCAACCAGGCTTACCTCACCCTGGCTATGAGCAACCTGCGTCACCTCAAACTGGCTATCAGCAACCTGTTCCACCTCACCCTGCCTATTAGCAACCTGCCTCATCTCACCCTGGCTATCAACAACCTGCCTCACCTCACCTTGGCTATAAGCAACCTGCTTCACCTCACCTTGGCTATAAGCAACCTGCCTCACCTCATCCTGGCTACCAACAACTTGCCTCACCTCACCCTTCCTATCAGCAAATTGCCTGACCTCACCCAGGCTATCAGGAACCTGCCTGACCTCACCCTGGCTATAAGCAAACTGCCTCACCTCATCTTGGCTACCAGCAGCCTGCCTCACTTCCCCCGGGTATCAGAAACCTGGCTCACCTCCCAGGCTATCAGCAACCTGCCTCACCTCACCCTGGCTATCAGCAACTTGCCTCACCTCCCCCTGGCTATCAGCAACTAGGCTCATATCACCCAGGCTATAAGCAACCTGGCTCACTTCATCCTGGCTATCAGCAAGCAGGCTTACCTCACCCTGGCTATCGGCAACCTGCCTCACCTCACTCTGGCTATCAGCAACCAGGTTTACCCCACCCTAACTATCAGCAACCTGCCTAATCTCACCCTGGCTATCAGCAACTTGCCTCACCTCCCCCTGGCTATCAGCAACCAGACTCACCTCACCCAGGCTATCAGCAACCTGGCTCACCTCACCCTGGCTATCACCCACCAGGCCTACCTCACCCTGGCAATCAGCAACCTGCCTCACCTCACCCTGGCTATCAGCAACCTGCCTCACCTCTCCCTGGCTATCACCCACCAGGCTTACCTAACCCTGGCAATCAGCAACCTGCCTCACCTAACCTTGACTATCAGCAACCTGCCTCACCTCACCCTAGCCATAAGCAACCTGCCTCACCTCAGCCTGGCTATCAGCAATCAGCCTCACCTCACCCCACCCTGGCTATCAGCAACCTGCTTCACCTCACCTTGGCTATTATCAACCTGGCTCACCTCAACTTGGGCCACCTCACCCTGACTATCAGCAACCTGCCACACCTCACCCTGGCTATCAGCAACCTGGCTCACCTCACCCTGGCTATCACCCACCAGGCTTACCTCACCCTGGCAATCAGCAACCTGCCTCACCTAACCTTGGCTATCAGCAACCTGCTTCACCTCACCCTTGCTATCAGCAAGCTGCCTCACCTCACCCTGGCTATCAGCAACCTTCCTCACTTCTCCCTGGCTATCAGCAAGCAGGCTTACCTCACCCTGGCTATCAGCAACCTGCCTCACCTCACCCTTGCTACCAGCAACTTGCCTCACCTCACCCTGGCTATCAGCAACCTGCCTCACCTCTCCCTGGCTATCACCCACCAGGTTTACCTCACCCTGGCAATTAGCAACCTGCCTCACCTAACGTTGGCTATCAGCAACCTGCCTCACCTCACCCTGGCCATAAGCAACCTGCCTCACCTCACCCTGGCTATCAGCAATAAGCCTCACCTCACCCTGGCTATCAGCAACCTGCTTCACCTCACCTTGGCTATCATCAACCTGCTCACCTTAACTTGGCTCACCTCACCCTGACTATCAGCAACCTGCCACACCTCACCCTGGCTATCAGCAACCTACCACACCTCACCCTGGCTACCAGCAACCTGCCTAACTTCTCCCAGGCTATGAGCATCTTGGCTCACCTCACCCTGGCTATCAGCAACCTGCCTCACCTCTCCAAGGCTATCAGCAACCTGGTTCACGTCACCCTGGCTATCAGGAATCTGGCTCATCTCACCCTGACTATCAGCAACCTGGCTCACCTCACCCTGGCTATCAGCAACCAGGCTCAATTTACCCAGGCTCTATCATCAACCTGGCTCACCTCATACTGGCTATCAGCAACAAGGCTTACCTTACCCTGGCTATCAGCAACTTGCCTCACCTCACCGTGGGTATCAGCAACCTTTCTCACTTCCCCTGGCTATCAGAAACCAGGCTTACCTCACCCTGGCTATCAGCAACCTGCCTCACCTCACCCTGGCTATCAGCAACCTGCTTCACCTCACCCTGTCTATCAGCAACCTGGCTCACCTCAATTTGGCTCACCTCACCCTGGCTATCAGCAACCTGCTTCACCTCACCCTGGCTATCAGCAACCTGCTTCACCTCACCCTGGATGCACCATTGTTAAGGTTTCTGTGGTCTAGTGGTCTAAAGCATCATGCGTTTTCTCTCACCATGAGGTGGGCCAAAACAGCATGGGTTCGACTCCTTGGCTAGTGCAGTGTTTCTTTTTAAATATATATATATATATATATATATATATATATATATATATATATATATATATATATATATATATATATATATATATATATATATATATATATATATATATGCAATAAGATAACAGTAAACAGGTGATTTTAGAATATGCAAAGCAACCACTGTGAAAGAATAGAGAAATTCCAAGCGCTTTCGTGACTACTCACATTATCAAGGAACAGTGAAAGTAAAGCATCAAAGGAGAGTATATAAAGGGGTAGCCCACTCCTCACTATCAGATCCCACAACACCTGACGCGAGACAGCAGGCCCGCCTGCCGAACTAGACAGGTCCTTCACACAACCCACCAACAAACTATTCTACCCAAGAAATAAGAAATTTAAAAAATTATTATTTGTCCAGTGTATTATTAAATTCTTCCCATTTATAATTAATAGAATTTGGGAAAAATTTAATAATACATGGGACAAATAATAATTTTTGAAATTTCTTATTTCTTGGGTAGAATAGTTTGTTGGTGGGTTGTGTGAAGAACCTGTCTAGTTCGGCCGGCGGGCCTGCTGTCTCGCGTCAGGTGTTGTGGGATCTGATAGTGAGGTGTGGGCTACCCCTTTATATACTCTCCTTTGATGCTTTACTTTCGTTGTTCCTTGATAATGTGAGTTGTCACGAAAGCGCTTGGAAGTTCTCTATTCTTTCACAGTGGTTGTTTTGCATATATATATATATATATATATATATATACATGTATATATATATATATATATATATATATATATATATATATATATATATATATATATATATATACATGTATATATATATATATATATATATATATATATATATATATTATATATATATATACATGTATATATATATATATATATATATATATATATATATATATATATATATATATATATATATATATATATATAAATGTAGATACATATATATATATATATATATATATATATATATATATATATATATATATATATATATATATATATATATATATATATATATATATATATATATATATATATATATATATATATATATATATATATATATATATATATATTTAATTGATATATTTCCCTGTAAAACATTAATTTTGAAATGAATATCACCATCAACGAATAACATTCCATAAGACCCTTTCTATTTAAAATATAAATTTTCATAACCCCTCAGTTTATATATATAAATATCACCAAAAATTATTTGGTGAATATTTATACATATTTTTATTTCAGAGCGGCCATCTTGGCTGTCATCTCGACTATGTGGATATGAAAAAAAAAGAGGAAATCAATTATGTTATTATGAGGGTTTTATCCAACAATTGTCAGCAGCTAAGAAAACTCTATATATGTGAGTTTTTCGTTCACGTTCTTCCCTGCGGGACTACACTGTCATTCCTGGAGTAAGAGTGAGAGGCTTACCTGTGGAACGTCCCCGCTTCCTGTTCCTGGCGGAGGATGTGTGAGGGAGCAGTGAGAGCACCACCACCACCACCACCACCACTTTCAGTCTCGCCCTCACCAACATCTGTAGAGAAAAAAAGTATATGTGATTTGCCTTTTGTCTGGAAACTGTTTACTTCGAAAATATTTTCTTTGTAATCTGCTGTTATGAATGTCTGCAATGTTCAAGCTGATTTTACATAGCTATATAAATAATTCCCAAAAATGATGTTTAAAATCTTATTAAATTTTAATGAGACGTATTCTGGTTTACAAAAATAATTATTTCCCACACCAATTAATGTTAACACATCAGCTATTTTCTACCAAAGCAGTGTGACGCAAAGATGAAAGCAGATTCATCATTATTCAAGCAACAGATTTCTTTCTAAAAAGATACAAACACCACAGCCCCGTCGGCCGTTTCCCACCGAGGGAGGGTGACCCAAAGAGAAAGAAAAAACTTTCATCATCATTCAACATTTTCACCATTACTCATACATAATCACTGTCTTTCCAGAGGCGCTCAGATACGACAGTTTAGATGTCCTTCCAAAATGCCAAAATCCCAAACCCCTCTTTTAAAGATCATGTATTGTACTTCCCACTTCCAGGACTAAAGTCCAGCTAACCGGTTTCCCCGAATCCCTTCAAAAAATATTACCCTGCTCACACTCCAACTGCTCGCCAGGTCCCAAAAGCCATTCGTCTCCATTCACTACTAACGCACTCACGCATGCTTTCTGGAAGATAAAGCCCACAAAACCTCCTTTACCCCCTTCCTCCAACCTTTTCGAAGACGACCCCTACCTCGCCTTCCTTCCCCTACAGATTTTTACGCTCTCCAAGTCATTCTGCTTTGTTCCATTTCCTCTAAGTGACCAAACCACCTCAACAACCCCTCTTTAACCCTCTGACTAATACTTTTAGCAACACCCTACCTCTTCCTAATTGGCACACTACGAATTCTCTGAGTAATATTTACACCAAACATTGCTCCTAGAGACAACATTTCCACTGCTTCCAGCCTCCTCTTCACTGCAGCATTTATAACCCATGCTTCACACCCATATAAGAGTGTTGGTACCTCTGTACTCTAGTACATTCCCTTCTTTGCCTCCATGGAAAACGTTTTTTGTCTTCACAGATACTTCAATGTACAACTCACCTTTTTTCCTTTATCGGTTCTTTAATTTAACCTCATCCTTCATAAACACATCTGCTGACAAGTCAGCTCCCGAATGTCTGAGCACATTCACTTCTTCCATACTCCATCTGTCCAATATGAAATCCAATATATCTTATTCTAAATCGTTTGATACCCTCTTCACCTTACTCATATCTATGTTCACTATCAACTTTCTTCCTTTACACACCCTCCCAAACGGGTCCACTGAGCTTTGCAACTTTTCTTTAGAATCTCCCTAAAGAACAGTATGAACAGCAAAAAGTATCTAAGTCAACTCGCATTTTGTATTTGATTCCCAGTAATTTAATCCCGTCTGTATAAATAAATAAATATATATATATATATATATATATTATATATATATATGTATATATATATTATATTTATATATGTATATTATATTTATATATATCTTTCAACACACCGGCCGCATCCCACCGAGGCGGGGTGGCCCAAAAGGAAAAACGAAAGTTTCTCCTTTTACATTTAGTAATATATACAGGAGAAGAGGTTACTAGCCCCTTGCTCCCGGCATTTTAGTTGCCTCCTACAACACGCATGGCTTACGGAGGAAGAATTCTGTTCCACTTCCCCATGGAGGGAAGAGAAAATAAAAAACAAGAACAAGAACTAGTAAGAAAATATTAGAAAACCCAGAGGGGTGTGTATACATATGCTTGTACATGTATGTGTAGTGTGACCTAAGTGTAAGTAGAAGTAGCAAGACACACCTGAAATCTTGAATGTTTATGAGACAGAAAAATGGACACCAACAATCCTACCATCATGTAAAACAATTACAGGCTTCCGTTTTACACTCACTTGGCAGGACAGTAGTACCTCCCTGGGCGGTTGCTGTCTACCACCTACTACCTAAATATATATATATATATATATATATATATATATATATATATATATATATATATATATGCAATAAGATCACAGTAAACAGGTGATTTCAAAATATGCAAAACAATCACTGTGAAAGAATAGAGAAATTCCAAGCGCTTTCGTGACTACTCACATTATCAAGGAACAGTTTCTCTATTCTTTCACAGTGGTTGTTTTGCACACACACACACACACACACATATATATATATATATATATATATATATATATATATATATATATATATATGTATATATATATATATATATTGCTGGACCACGGGTCCAGCCTATCCAGGTCTCTTTGTAGTCCTGCCTGATCCTCATCGGATTTAATCCTTTTCATTAGCCTCATATCATCTGCGAACAGGGACACTTCAGAGTCTATCCCTTCCACCATGTCATTCACATATATCAAAAATAGCACTGGTCCTGGGACTCACCCCAGTGGTACCCCGCTCGTCACAGGACCCCACTGTGATACCTCGCTACGTACCATGACCTGTTGTTGCCTCCATGTCAGGTATTCTCTGATCCATTGCAGTGCCCTTCCTGTTATACGTGCATGATCCTCCAGCTTCTGCACTAATCTCTTGTGAGGAACTGTGTCGAAAGCCTTCCTGTGGTCCAGAAAAATGCAATCAACCCACCCCTCTCTCTCGTTTCTTACTTCTGTTACCTTGTCATAAAACTCCAGAAGGCTTGTAACACAGGATTTGCCTTCCATGAATCCATGCTGGTTATTGTTAATAATCGTGTTTCTTTCCAGGTGCTCCACCACTCTCCTCCTGATAATCTTGTCCATGACTTTGCATGCTATACATGTCAGAGACACTGGTCTGTAGTTTAGTGCCGCATTTGTCTCCTTTCTTAAAAATGGGGACTACATTTGCCGTCTTCCGTACCTCAGGTAGTTGCCCAGTTTCAAGGGATGTACTGAAGATTGTGGTTAGTGGCACACACAACATCCCTGCTCCTTCTCTAAGGACCCACGGGGAGATATTGTCAGGACCCCTCGCCTTTTAGGTATCGAGTTCACTTAGCAGCTTTTGCACCTCCTCCTCCGTTGTTTGTATGTCTTCCAGCACCTGGTGGTATGTTCCCTGTTGGTGTTCCCCTCTGTGCTGTCTTCTCGGAACCATTCCTGTCTCTACTGTAAATACTTCCTTAAATCTCCTGTTGAGCTCCTTGCATACCTCGTGATCGTTACTTGTGAGTTCCCCACCTTCTTTCCTCAGCCTTATCACTTGGTTTTTGACTGTTGTCTTCCTCCTGATGTGGCTGTACAGTAGTTTCGGATCTGACTTGACTTTCGACTAATCTCCTTATTTTCCTGTGTTCTTAGCCTTCTGTACGTTTTCCATGCTCTATTGCGCTTGGTTTTTGCCTCCTTACACCGTCGGGAAAACCAGGGGCTCGTTTTGGTCTTCCCATTAATTCTGTTGCCCTTGGGAACAAACCTTTCCCCTGTCTTCTTATATTTTCTTGTTGTGTGTGTGTGTGTGTGTGTCCACTGTCTTCTTATATTTTTTTGTTGTTGTGTGTGTGTTTGTGTGTGTGTGTGTGTGTGTGAGAAGGAGTGGGAGTGTGGGTACCGTAGAGTGTGTGTACGGGGAGTGGGAGCATATATGGGGAGAGGGAGTATATGTTAGTGTGTATGTATGTGTGTGTGTGTGTACTCACCTAATTGTATAAACCTATTTGTGGTTGGAGGGGTCGATTCATAGCTCCTGGCCCCGGCTCTTCATTGGTTGCCACTGGGTCCTCTCTCTCCCTGCTCCATGAGCTTTATCAAACCTCGTCTTAAAACTATGTATGGTTCCCGCCTCCACTACGTCACTTTCTAGGCTATTCCACTGCCTAACAACTCTGTCACTGAAGAAATACTTCCTAACAACCCTTTGACTCATTTGAGTCTTCAACTTCCAATTGTGACCTCTTGTTTCTGTGTCCCCTCCCTGGAACATCCTGTCTTTGTCCACCTTCTCGATTCCGCGCAGTATTTTATATGTCGTTATCGTCGTTATCATGTCTCCCCTGACCCTCCTGTCCTCCAGTGTCGCCAGGCCAATTTCCCTTAACCTTTCTTCATAGGGCATTACCCTTAGCTCTGGAACTAACCTTGTCGCTAACCTTTGCACTTTCTCTAATTTCTTGACGTGCTTGATCAAATGCGGGTTCCAAACAGGTGCTGCATACTCCAGTATGGGCCTTACGTACACGGTGTACAGCGTCTTGAACGATTCCTTACTAAGGTATCAGAACGCAGTTCTCAGGTTTGCCAGGCGCCCATATGCTGCAGCAGTTATCTGGTTGTGTGTGCTTCCAGAGACATGTTCGGTGTTATACTCACCCCAAGATCTTTCTCATCGAGCGACGTTTGCAGTCTTTGGCCACCTAGCCTATACTCCGCCTGCGGTCTTCTGTGCACTTCCCCGATCATCATGACTTTGCATTTGGCGGGGTTAAATTCGAGAAGCCAGTTGCTGGACCAGATGTCCAGTCTGTCCAGGTCTCTTTGAAGTCCTGCCTGATCCTCATCTGATTTAATTCTCCTGATTAACTTCACATCATCTGCGAACAGGGACACCCTTCCATCAAGTTCACATATATCAAAAAATAGCACTGGTCCTAGGACCGACTCCTGCGGAACCCCGCTCGTCACAGGTGCCCACTGTAATACCTCATCACGTACCATAATTCGTTGCTGCCTCCCTGTCAGGTATTCTCTGATCCATTGCAATGCCCTTCCTGTTATATGCGCCTGATCCTCTAGCTTCTGCACTAATCTCTTGTGAGGAACTGTGTCGAAGGCCTTCTTGCAGTCCAAGAAGATGCAATCAACCCACTCCTCTATCTCGTGTCTTACTTCTGTTACTTTATCATAAAACTCCAGAAAGTTTGTGACACAAGATTTGCCTTCCATGAATCCGTTCTGGTTGGCCTTTATACTCTTGTTTCGTTCCAGGTGCTCCTCCACTCTCCTCCTGATACTCTTCTCCTTAACTTTGCATACTATACACGTCAGTGACACAGGTCTATAGATTAGTGCCTCTTTTCTGTCTCTTTTTTTAAAAATGGGCACTACATTTGCCGTCTTCCATACCTCAGGTAGTTGCCAGGTTTCCAGGAATGTGTTGAAGATTGTGGTAAGTGGCACACACAGCATATCCGCTCCCTCTCAAAAGTCCCACGGGGAGATGTTGTCCGTTCCCATTGCCTTTGAGGTATCAATGTCCCTTAGCAGCTTCTTCACCTCCTCCTCATTTATTTGTATGTCATCCAACACCTGTTGGTATATTCCTTGCTGGTGTCCCCCTTCCTTAAATCTCATGTTGAGCTCCTCACATACCTCATGATCGTTTCTTGTGAGTTCCCCACCTTCTTTCCTCAACCTGATCACTTGGTCTTTGACTGTTGTCTTCTCCTAATGTGGCTATAAAGCAATTTCGGGTCAGACTTGACTTTCGATGCTATGTCGTTTTCGTACTGTCGCTGGGCCTCCCTCCTTACCTGTACATTCTCGTTTCTGGCTCTTCTACTAATCTCCTTATTTTCCTGGGTCCTTTGCCTCTGTACCTTTTCTATTCTCTGGTGCACTTAGTTTTTGCCTCCCTACACCTTGTGTGTGTGTGTGTGTGTGTGTATGTATGTACTCACCTAGTTGTACTCACCTAGTTGAGGTTGCAGGGGTCGAGTCCAAGCTCCTGGCCCCCGCCTCTTCATTGATCGTTACTAGGTCACTCTTCCTGAACCGTGAGCTTTATCATACCTCTGCTTAAAGCTATGTATTGATCCTGCCTCCACTACATCGCTTCCCAAACTATTCCACTTACTGACTACTCTGTGGCTGAAGAAATACTTCCTAACATCCCTGTGATTCATCTGTGTCTTCAACTTCCAACTGTGTCCCCTTGTTACTGTGTCCAATCTCTGGAACAACCTGTCTTTGTCCACCTTGTCAATTCCTCTCAGTATTTTGTATGTCGTTATCATGTCCCCCCTATCTCTCCTGTCCTCCAGTGTCGTCAGGATGATTTCCCTTAACCTCTCCTCGTAGGACATACCTCTTAGCTCTGGGACTAGTCTTGTTGCAAACCTTTGCACTTTCTCTAGTTTCTTTACGTGCTTGGCTAGGTGTGGGTTCCAAGCTGGTGCCGCATACTCCAATATGGGCCTAACGTACACGGTGTACAGGGTCCTGAACGATTCCTTATTAAGATGTCGGAATGCTGTTCTGAAGTTTGCTAGGTGCCCATATGCTGCAGCCGTTATTTGGATGATGTGCGCTTCAGGAGATGTGCCTGGTGTTATACTCACACCAAGATCTTTTTCCTTGAGTGAGGTTTGTAGTCTCTGGCCCCCTAGACTGTACTCCGTCTGCTGTCTTCTTTGCCCTTCCCCAATCTTCATGACTTTGCACTTGGAGGGATTGAACTCCAGGAGCCAATTGCTGGACCAGGTTTGCAGCCTGTCCAGATCCCTTTGTAGTTCTGCCTGGTCTTCGATCGAGTGAATTCTTCTCATCAACTTCACGTCATCTGCATACAGGGACACCTCAGAGTCTGTTCCTTCCGTCATGTCGTTCACAAATACCAGAAGCAGCACTGGTCCTAGGACTGACCCTGTGGGACCCCGGTGGTCACAGGTGCCCACTCTGATACCACGCCACGTACCATGACTCGTTGCTGTCTTCCTGACAAGTATTCCCTGATTCATTGTAGTGCCTTCCCTGTTATCCCTGCTTGGTCCTCCACTTTTTTGTTCTAATCTCTTGTGTGGAACTGTGTCAAACGCCTTCTTGCAGTCCAAGAATATGCAATCCACCCACCCCTCTCTCTCTTGTCTTACTGTTGTCACCATGTCATAGAACTCCAGTAGGTTTGTGACACAGGATTTCCCGTCCCTGAAACCATGTTGGCTGCTGTTGATGAGATCATTCCTTTCTAGGTGTTCCACCACTCTTCTCCTGATAATCTTCTCCATGATTTTGCATACTATACATGTCAGTGACACTGGTCTGTAGTTTAGTGCTTAATGTCTGTCTCCTTTTTTAAAGATTGGGACTACATATGCTGTCTTCCATGCCTCAGGCAATCTCCCTGTTTTGATAGATGTATTGAATATTGTTGTTAGGAGTACTCATAGCACCTCTGCTCCCTCTCTCAGGACCCATGGGGAGATGTTATCTGGCCCCATTGCCTTTGAGGTATCTAGCTCACTCAGAAGCCTCTTCACTTCTTCCTCGGTTGTGTGCACTGTGTCCAGCACTTGGTGGTGTGCCCCACCTCTCCATCTTTCTGGAGCCCCTTCTGTCTCCTCTGTGAACACTTCTTTTAATCTCTTGTTGAGTTCCTCACATACTTCATGGTAATTTCTTGCTGTCTCTCCTCCTTCCTTCCTTAGCCTGATTACCTGATCCTTGACCGTTGTTTTCCTCCTGATGTGGTTGTATAACAGTTTCGGGTCAGATTTGGCTTTCGCTGCTATGTCGTTTTCATATTGTCTTTGGGCCTCCCTTCTTATCTGTGCATATTCGTTTCTGGCTCTACGACTGCTCTCCTTATTCTCCTGGGTCCTCTGCCTTCTATATTTCTTCCATTCCCTAGCACACTTGGTTTTTGCCTCCCTGCACCTTTGGGTGAACCATGGGCTCATCCTGGCTTTTTCATTATTCCTGTTACCCTTGGGTACAAACCTCTCCTCAGCCTCCTTGCATATTGTTGCTACATATTCCATTATATCATTAACTGGCTTCCCTGCCAGTTCTCTGTCCCACTGAACCCCGTTCAGGAAGTTCCTAATTCCCATGCAGTCCCCTTTCTTGTAGTTTGGCTTCATTCGTCCTGGCCTTCCTGCTTCTCCCTCCACTTGTAGCTCTACTGTGTATTTGAAGCTTAAAACCACATGATCGCTGGCCCCAAGGGATGTTTCATATGTGATGTCCTCGATATCTGCACTTCTCAAGGTGAATACTAAGTCCAGTCTTGCTGGTTCATCCTCTCCTCTCTCTCTTGTAGTGTCCCTTACATGTTGGTACATGAAGTTTTCCAGTACCACCTCCATCATATTAGCCCTCCATGTATCTTGGCCCCCATGTGGCTCCAAGTTCTCCCAATCGATCTCCTTGTGGTTAAAGTCACCCATGATCAGGAGCTTTGCCCTGCATGCATGACCTCTTCTGGCCACTGCAGCCATTGTGTCAACCATTGCTCTATTGCTCTTGTCGTACTCTTGCCTTGGCCTCCTGTTTTTCTGTGGTGGGTTATACATCACTGCTATTACCACCTTGGGACCTCCAGAGTGAAGCATTCCCGTTATGTAATCACATTCTTCTCCGCTGTCGCCTCTCTCCAGCTCATCAAAATTCCATCGGTTTTTGATCAGCAATGCCACTCCTCCACCCCCCTGTTCCCTCTGTCTTTCCTCAGGATCTGGTATCCCATTGGAAAGATGGCATCTGTTATCATACCTGTAAGCTTGGTTTCTGTGAGAGCTATGATGTCCAGTGATGCCTCTTTGACTCTTTCGTGCCACTCCTCCCACTTATTTGTTATTCCGTCAGCGTTTGTGTACCATACCTTCAGTGTCCTTTCCAACACTGTGGTTTGGGGGGCCTGTGAGGGTGGAAAACCTGGTAGCATACTGTGGGATTCTATAGCTTGGTGTTGGGTGGAAACTGTGGGTATAGATTGTAGTGTGCGTTGGGATGGTGTGATAGGTTGTGGGGTTCTGAGGATAGTTGTGTGTGTGCTTGCCCTTGCTGCTCTGTTCTGCTCTGACTGACCTCTGCTGGTTCCATCCTTATCTCCTTTCCTAGCTCCTTACGCTTTTTTTCCTCTCCCTCAGCTGCTGTCGTTCTGTTTGTGTTCTGTCTCTGTCTAGTAACACCCTCTTGTGCTCTTCTGAGTATTTCAACTATGGTTTCTCTTGGAGGATCCTGTTCCACACTGTTTCCGTCCTGAGAATCAGCTTGATCGGTCGGTTTCTCCCCTTCGAGTACCCCCCTATTCTCTGAAAATTTACAAACTTGTCCATCTCTTCTTCACCTATTTCCATGATGATTTTCTCAAACTCTTTTCTTTCTTCCTGCCGTCTTTCAGTGTGTGTTCTTTCCTCTCTCTCCTGAAGCCCATACATAAACACTGATTTTGCCCTTTCCTCCTCCCATTGCCACACCCTCTGTGACTCTGGATGCTGCCTGTATGTGGTCATTTTCTTCCTTAATTTTTCCAGTGGCTCTTAATAGCATGGTTGTGCCTCAGCATTCGACCTATCACCCTCTCCATCTGCACCCAGCTGTTCTTCCCTTTCACTCCTTGGCCCTTCTTGGCAGGCTGACATGACCTTAGCATAATTCATATCTCCTTTCTTCCTGTTCGGCCTCTCAGCTTCATATGCTGTGTCTTCTTTGGTCACTGCCCCTGTAACTTGCTTCAGCCTATTTATCTCAACTTCTAGGACCCTTATCCTGGCCAGTGCAGTTTCGACTAGTGCCTCCCAATTCTTTGTCTCCGTCTCCAACTTCTATTCCAGTTTCACAGAGAGCTCTTTCTCCATTTTTTCAGAAAGCTCTCCTAATTTTCTCTCCCACTCTTGTTCCATTCTTTTCCACTGCTCCTCCATCCACTCCTCCCTACCAGAACTAATCTCATCTGATCCCTGGTTCCTGCGAGTACCCACCATTTTTTATAGTGAGAGAGAGAGAAGGGAAAGGTAGAAAGAGAGAGAGGGGGGAGAGTGAGAAGGGAAAGGGGAAGAGAGTGAGAGAGAGGGGGAAAGAGAAGCGAAGGGTAGGAGAGGGGGAGAGTGAGATAGAGAGAGATAGAGAGAGGGAGAGAGAGAGAGAGAGAGAGAGAGAGAGAGAGAGAGAAAGGGAAGGTAGAAGGAGAGAGAGAGAGGGGGAGAGTGAGAAGGAAAAAGGGGGGAGAGAGAGAGAGAGAGAGGGAGAGAGAGAGACAAGGGAAGGGTAGGAGAGGGGGAGAGTGAGAAGGGAAAATGGGGAAGAGAGAGAGATAGAGAGAGAGATGGGAAAGGAAGAAGGAGAGAGAGAAAAAAAAGGGGGAGAGAGAGAGTGAGAGAGAGAGGGTGAGAGAGAGAGAAGGGAAAGTTAGAAGGAGAGAGGTGGAGAGTGAGAAGGGAAAAGGGGGAAGAGAGAGAGTGAGAGAGAGAGAAAGAGAGAGAGAGAGAGAGAGAGAGAGAGAGAGAGAGAGAGAGAGAGAGAGAGAGAGAGAGAGAGAGAGAGAGAGAGAGAGCAAAGAGAAGGGGAGAGAGAGGGGGAGAGAGAGAGGGGGGGAGAGAGAGAGAGAGAGGGGGAGAGAGAGGGAGACGGGGGAAAGAGGGGGGAGATGGAAGAGAGAGGGGGAGAGAGAGGATTGAGGGATAGAGAGGGGAGGAGGGGAGAGAGATGGGAAAAGGGAGAGGGGAGAGATGTTATAGGGGGAGAGATGTTAGAGGGGGAGAGGTGTTAGAGGGAAGAGATGTTAGAGGGGAGCGATGGGAGAGGGGAGAGATGGGAGAGGGGAGAGAGAGAGAGAGACAGGTAGAGAGTGATAGGTAGAGAGAGATAGGTAAAGAGTGAGATAGGTGCGTGTGTGTGTGTGTGTGTGCGTGTGTGTGTGTGTGTGAGTGTGCGTGTGTGTGTGTGTGTGTGTGTGTGTGTGTGTGTGAGAGAGAGAGAGAGAGAGAGAGAGAGAGAGAGAGAATGTGTGATCGTCAATATGGCTTCAGGAAAGGTTACTCTGCTGCTGATCTGTTGTTAAACCTCTCCACTAAGTGGCACCAGTCAATGGATGAATCCAAAGTCAGCTGTGTGGTAGCACTGGACATTGCTGGTGCTTTCGACTGGGTGTGGCACCAGGGCCCCTTAGCAAAACTTCAAGCACTGGGAATTGCAGGCTCTATGCTATGTCTCCTCAGTGATTACCTTCATGGTAGATCTCTAAGTGTAGTTCTCAATGGAACAGAATCAGCAAGACATCCTATTGGGGCAAGTGTTCCACAAGGAAGCGTGCTGGGACCATTGTTATGGAATGTCTACTTCAACGACCTTCTTCATCTCATCCCAGAATCACATGCATATGCAGACGACTGTACACTGACATTCACTTATCCAAGAGAAGAAATGCCAGCTGCTCTAAGCTACATCAATCACGAGCTGAGAGCTATATCAGCTTGGGGAAATAGATGGCAAGTAACGCTTGCACCTGAGAAAACGCAAATGATGATCGTCTCTAGGCACAATGATGGTAATGCTGGTGCAGTAGTAAGGATGAATGGGAGGGTGTTGGCACCTGGAGAAGAAGTTGATATCATTGGGGTGAAATTTGACTCCAAACTAACCATGAAGAACCATGTTGTAAATCTTGCAAACAAGGCAGCCCGGAAGCTTACAGCACTTCGCCGTATCTCGTATCTACTTGACAGTAGGGGTTACAAGATTCTGTACGAGGCACAAGTACGCTCACACCTTGACTATGCTCCTCTTTCTTGGTTTGCCTGCCCTTTCCCCTCTCATCTGCGACTGCTTGACAGAGTAGAGAACAGAGCAAGACGTCTCATCTCTCGCCTGGACCCATCCTGGATAGATCTGTTATTTCAGTAGAGCCTTCAACATAGGAGGGATGTGGGTGGCCTTACTGTTATGTACAAGGCCAATATTGTCAAAATACCACACTTGAATCCACTTCGAGGACAGCGTGAAACAAGCTTTTATGCCACAAGACGGGCAGAAAGCAGCAACTTCACTCTGGCTGTACCCTTCTCCAGTACATCACTCCATCTGAGATCATATATACCCAGGATGACGCGAGTATGGAACACATTCGTACAGCATAATGATGTCAACGAGATAAAGTCAGTTGATCAAATGAAAATGCTGGCCCACAGATGGCTCCAGTTTCATCCTGTTCCCTACTTGTATGTCTCATAACAATAAAAATGCTTTCAGATGAGATGATGTAGGTAACAACTCTTAGTTTCCCAATAAAGTTAGGAACCCTTAACCTGTAAACAGCTTGTCAATAAAGCTAGGGATCCTTAACCTTGTCAAACCCTGTGTAAAAAAGAAAAAGAGGGAGTGGGAATGTGTTAGGGGAGAGTTTGTGTAGGGGGAGAGGGAGCGTATATGGGGAGAGGGAGTGTGCGTAGTAGAAGGGTGTGGGGGCGAGGGAGCGTGTGTATGTTAGTGTGCATGAATGTGTGTGTGTGTGTGTGTGTGTGTGTGTGTGTGTGTGTGTGTGTGTGTTAGTGTGTGATTACCTATTTGAACTCACCTATTTGAACTCTTCAGTGTGAGTGTGTATGCGTGTGTGTGTTCTTACCTGTTTATGGTTGCCCCGTGTGTGTGTCTGTCTGTATGTATGTATGTGTTCGTATATATGTTTGTGTGTATGTGTTGTGTGTTAGTTACTCTTTATCAAACGTACTCATCGATAGACATTTGGTGTGTGTGTGTATTCACCTAGTTGTGGTTGCAGGGGTCAAGTCAAAGTTCCTGGCCTGTTGTCTTTGTGTGTGTGCTGCTATTTGTCAAAGACACTTACCGATAGAAACACTGTTGTGTGTTTGGTTGTCAAAGGCACTTGTTGATAGGCACCTCTCCTGTTGTGAATATCGTGTGTTATGTGAGTGTATGCGTGTGTTATGTGAGTGTATGCGTGTGTCATGTGAGTGTATGCGTGTGTTATGTGAGTATATGCGTGTGTTATGTGAGTGTATGAGTGTGTTATGTGAGTGTATGTGTGTGTTATGTGAGTGTATGAGTTTGTTATGTGAGTTTATGCGTGTGTTATGTGAGTGTATGCGTGTGTTATGTGAGTGTATGAGTGTGTTATGTGAGTGTATGAGTGTGTCATGTGAGTGTATGTGTGTGTTATGTGAGTGTATGAGTGTGTTATGTGAGTGTATGCGTGTGTTATGTGTGTGTATGCGTGTCTCATGTGAGTTTATGCGTGTGTTATGTGAGTGTATGCGTGTCTCATGTGAGTTTATGCGTGTGTTATGTGAGTGTATGCGTGTGTTATGTGAGTGTATGAGTGTGTTATGTGAGTGTATGTGTGTGTTATGTGAGTGTATGAGTGTGTTATGTGAGTGTATGCGTGTGTTATGTGAGTGTATGAGTGTGTTATGTGAGTTTATGCGTGTGTTATGTGAGTGTATGCGTGTCTCATGTGAGTTTATGCGTGTGTTATGTGAGTGTATGCGTGTGTTATGTGAGCGTATGAGTGTGTTATGTGAGTGTATGTGTGTGTTATGTGAGTGTATGAGTGTGTTATGTGAGTTTATGCGTGTGTTATGTGAGTGTATGCGTGTGTTATGTGAGTGTATGAGTGTGCTATGTGAGTGTATGAGTGTGTCATATGAGTGATGTGTATGTGAGTGTGTTATGTGAGTGTATGCGTGTGTTATGTGATGTGAGTATGTGTGTGTTATGTGAGTGTATGTGTGTGTTATGTGAGTGTATGTGTGTGTTATGTGAGTGTATGTGTTATGTGAGTGTATGTGTTATGTGAGTATGTGTGTATGTGAGTGTATGCGTGTGTTATGTGAGTGTATGCGTGTGTTATGTGAGTGTATGTGTGTGTTATGTGAGTGTATGTGTGTGTTATGTGAGTGTATGTGTGTGTTATGTGAGTGTATGCGTGTGTTATGTGAGTGTATGTGTGTGTTATGTGAGTATGCGTGTGTTATGTGAGTGTATGAATGTGTTATGTGAGTGTATGCGTGTGTTATGTGAGTGTTATGTGAGTGTTGTGAGTGTATCTGTGTCTTATGTGAGTGTATGTGTGTGTTATGTGAGTGTATGTGTGTGTTATGTGAGTGTATGCGTGTGTTATGTGAGTGTATGTCTATTATGTGAATGTGTGTGTTATGTGAGTGTCTGTGTGTGGTATGTGAGTGTGCGTGTGTTATGTGAGTGTATGTGTGTGTTATGTGAATGTATGTGTGTGTTATGTGAATGTGCGTGTGTTATGTGAGTGTATGTGTGTGTTATGTGAGTGTATGTGTGTGTTATGTGAGTGTATGTGTGTTATGTGAGTGTATGTGTGTGTTATGTGAATGTATGTGTGTGTTATGTGAATGTATGTGTGTGTTATGTGAATGTATGCGTGTGTTATGTGAGTGTATGTGTGTGTTATGTGAGTGTATGCGTGTGTTGTGAGTGTATGCGTGTGTTATGTGAGTGTATGTGTGTGTTATGTGAGTGTATGTGTGCGTTATGTTATGTGAGTGTATGTATGTGTTATGTGAGTGTATGTGTGTGTTATGTGAGTGTATGTGTGTGTTATGTGAGTGTATGTGTGTGTTATGTGAGTGTATGTGTGTGTTATGTGAGTGTATGTGTGTGTTATGTGAGTGTATGTGTGTGTTATGTGAGTGTATGTGTGTGTTATGTGAGTGTATGCGTGTGTTATGTGAGTGTATGTGTGCGTTATGTGAGTGTATGTGTGTGTGTTATGTGAGTGTATGTATGTGTTATGTGAGTGTATGTGTGTGTTATGTGAATGTATGTGTGTGTTATGTGAGTGTATGTGTGTGTTATGTTAATGTATGTGTGTGTTATGTGAGTGTATGTGTGTGTTATGTGAGTGTATGTGTGTGTTATGTGAGTGTATGTGTGTGTTATGTGAGTGTATGTGTGTGTTATGTGAGTGTATGTGTGTGTTATGTGAGTGTATATGTGTGTTATGTGAATCTATGTGTGTGTTATGTGAGTGTATGTGTGTGTTATGTGAGTGTATGTGTGTGTTATGTGAGTGTATGTGTGTGTTATGTGAGTGTATGTGTGTGTTATGTGAGTGTATGTGTGTGTTATGTGAGTGTATGTGTGTGTTATGTGAGTGTATGTGTGTGTTATGTGAGTGTATGTGTGTTATGTGAATGTATGTGTGTGTTATGTGAGTGTATGTGTGTGTTATGTGAGTGTATGTGTGTGTTATGTGAGTGTATGTGTGTGTTATGTGAGTGTATGTGTGTGTTATGTGAGTGTATGCGTGTGTTATGTGAGTGTATGCGTGTGTTATGTGAGTGTATGTGTGTGTTATGTGAGTGTATGAGTGTGTTATGTGAGTGTATGTGTGTGTTATGTGAGTGTATGAGTGTGTTATGTGAGTGTATGCGTGTGTTATGTGAGTGTATGCGTGTGTTATGTGAGTGTATGAGTGTGTTATGTGAGTGTATGAGTGTGTTATGTGAGTGTATGTGTGTGTTATGTGAGTGTATGAGTGTGTTATGTGAGTGTATGTGTGTGTTATGTGAGTGTATGAGTGTCTCATGTGAGTTTATGCGTGTGTTATGTGAGTGTATGCGTGTCTCATGTGAGTTTATGCGTGTGTTATGTGAGTGTATGCGTGTGTTATGTGAGTGTATGAGTGTGTTATGTGAGTGTATGTGTGTGTTATGTGAGTGTATGAGTGTGTTATGTGAGTGTATGCGTGTGTTATGTGAGTGTATGCGTGTCTCATGTGAGTTTATGCGTGTGTTATGTGAGTGTATGCGTGTCTCATGTGAGTTTATGCGTGTGTTATGTGAGTGTATGCGTGTGTTATGTGAGCGTATGAGTGTGTTATGTGAGTGTATGTGTGTGTTATGTGAGTGTATGAGTGTGTTATGTGAGTTTATGCGTGTGTTATGTGAGTGTATGCGTGTGTTATGTGAGTGTATGAGTGTGCTATGTGAGTGTATGAGTGTGTCATATGAGTGTATGTGTGTGTTATGTGAGTGTATGAGTGTGTTATGTGAGTGTATGCGTGTGTTATGTGTGTGTTATGTGAGTATGTGTGTGTTATGTGAGTGTATGTGTGTCTTATGTGAGTGTATGTGTGTGTTATGTGAGTGTATGTGTGTTATGTGAGTGTATGTGTGTGTTATGTGAGTGTATGTGTGTTATGTGAGTGTATGAGTGTGTTATGTGAGTGTATGCGTGTGTTATGTGAATGTATGTGTGTGTTATGTGAATGTATGCGTGTGTTATGTGAGTGTATGTGTGTGTTATGTGAGTGTATGTGTGTGTTATGTGAGTGTATGTGTGTGTTATGTGAGTGTATGTGTGTTATGTGAATGTATGTGTGTGTTATGTGAGTGTATGTGTGTGTTATGTGAGTGTATGTGTGTGTTATGTGAGTGTATGTGTGTGTTATGTGAATGTATGTGTGTGTTATGTGAGTGTATGCGTGTCTCATGTGAGTTTATGCGTGTGTTATGTGAGTGTATGCGTGTGTTATGTGAGTGTATGAGTGTGTTATGTGAGTGTATGTGTGTGTTATGTGAGTGTATGAGTTTGTTATGTGAGTTTATGCGTGTGTTATGTGAGTGTATGCGTGTGTTATGTGAGTGTATGAGTGTGTTATGTGAGTGTATGAGTGTGTCATGTGAGTGTATGTGTGTGTTATGTGAGTGTATGAGTGTGTTATGTGAGTGTATGCGTGTGTTATGTGTGTGTATGCGTGTCTCATGTGAGTTTATGCGTGTGTTATGTGAGTGTATGCGTGTCTCATGTGAGTTTATGCGTGTGTTATGTGAGTGTATGCGTGTGTTATGTGAGTGTATGAGTGTGTTATGTGAGTGTATGTGTGTGTTATGTGAGTGTATGAGTGTGTTATGTGAGTGTATGCGTGTGTTATGTGAGTGTATGCGTGTCTCATGTGAGTTTATGCGTGTGTTATGTGAGTGTATGCGTGTCTCATGTGAGTTTATGCGTGTGTTATGTGAGTGTATGCGTGTGTTATGTGAGCGTATGAGTGTGTTATGTGAGTGTATGTGTGTGTTATGTGAGTGTATGAGTGTGTTATGTGAGTTTATGCGTGTGTTATGTGAGTGTATGCGTGTGTTATGTGAGTGTATGAGTGTGCTATGTGAGTGTATGAGTGTGTCATATGAGTGTATGTGTGTGTTATGTGAGTGTATGAGTGTGTTATGTGAGTGTATGCGTGTGTTATGTGTGTGTTATGTGAGTATGTGTGTGTTATGTGAGTGTATGTGTGTCTTATGTGAGTGTATGTGTGTGTTATGTGAGTGTATGTGTGTTATGTGAGTGTATGTGTGTGTTATGTGAGTGTATGTGTGTTATGTGAGTGTATGAGTGTGTTATGTGAGTGTATGCGTGTGTTATGTGAATGTATGTGTGTGTTATGTGAATGTATGCGTGTGTTATGTGAGTGTATGTGTGTGTTATGTGAGTGTATGTGTGTGTTATGTGAGTGTACGTGTGTGTTATGTGAGTGTATGTGTGTGTTATGTGAGTGTATGCGTGTGTTATGTGAGTGTATGTGTGTGTTATGTGAGCGTATGCGTGTGTTATGTGAGTGTATGCGTGTGTTATGTGAGTGTATGCGTGTGTTATGTGTGTGTTATGTGAGTATGTGTGTGTTATGTGAGTGTATCTGTGTCTTATGTGAGTGTATGTGTGTGTTATGTGAGTGTATGTGTGTGTTATGTGAGTGTATGCGTGTGTTATGTGAGTGTATGCGTCTATTATGTGAGTGTATGTGTGTGTTATGTGAGTGTATGTGTGTGTTATGTGAGTGTATGCGTGTGTTATGTGAGTGTATGTGTGTGTTATGTGAATGTATGTGTGTGTTATGTGAATGTATGCGTGTGTTATGTGAGTGTATGTGTGTGTTATGTGAGTGTATGTGTGTGTTATGTGAGTGTATGTGTGTTATGTGAGTGTATGTGTGTGTTATGTGAATGTATGTGTGTGTTATGTGAATGTATGTGTGTGTTATGTGAATGTATGCGTGTGTTATGTGAGTGTATGTGTGTGTTATGTGAGTGTATGCGTGTGTTGTGAGTGTATGCGTGTGTTATGTGAGTGTATGTGTGTGTTATGTGAGTGTATGTGTGCGTTATGTGAGTGTATGTGTGCGTTATGTGAGTGTATGTATGTGTTATGTGAGTGTATGTGTGTGTTATGTGAGTGTATGTGTGTGTTATGTGAGTGTATGTGTGTGTTATGTGAGTGTATGTGTGTGTTATGTGAGTGTATGTGTGTGTTATGTGAGTGTATGTGTGTGTTATGTGAGTGTATGCGTGTGTTATGTGAGTGTGTGTGTGCGTTATGTGAGTGTATGTGTGTGTGTTATGTGAGTGTATGTATGTGTTATGTGAGTGTATGTGTGTGTTGTGTGAGTGTATGTATGTGTGTGTTGTTATGTGAGTGTATGTGTGTGTTATGTGAGTGTATGTGTGTGTTATGTGAGTGTATGTGTGTGTTATGTGAGTGTATGCGTGTGTTATGTGAGTGTATGTGTGTGTTATGTGAGTGTATGTGTGTGTTATGTGAATGTATGTGTGTGTTATGTGAGTGTATGTGTGTGTTATGTGAGTGTATGTGTGTGTTATGTGAGTGTATGTGTGTGTTATGTGAGTGTATGTGTGTGTTATGTGAGTGTATGTGTGTGTTATGTGAGTGTATGTGTGTGTTATGTGAGTGTATGTGTGTGTTATGTGAGTGTATGTGTGTTATGTGAATGTATGTGTGTGTTATGTGAGTGTATGTGTGTGTTATGTGAGTGTATGTGTGTGTTATGTGAGTGTATGCGTGTGTTATGTGAATGTATGTGTGTGTTATGTGAGTGTATGTGTGTGTTATGTGAATGTGTGTGTTATGTGAGTGTATGTGTGTGTTATGTGAATGTATGTGTGTGTTATGTGAGTGTATGTGTGTGTTATGTGAGTGTATGTGTGTGTTATGTGAATGTGTGTGTTATGTGAATGTATGTGTGTGTTATGTTAGTGTATGTGTGTGTTATGTGAGTGTATGTGTGTGTTATGTGAGTGTATGTGTGTGTCATGTGAATGTATGTGTGTGTTATGTGAGTGTATGTGTGTGTTATGTGAGTGTATGTGTGTGTTATGTGAGTGTATGTGTGTGTTATGTGAGTGTATGTGTGTGTTATGTGAGCGTATGTGTGTGTTATGTGAGTGTATGTGTGTGTTATGCGAGTGTATGTGTGTGTTATGTGAGTGTAAGCGTGTGTTATGTGAGTGTGTGTGTGTTATGTGAGTGTATGTGTGTGTTATGTGAGTGTATGTGTGTGTTATGTGAGTGTATGTGTGTGTTATGTGAATGTATGTGTGTGTTATGTGAGTGTATGTGTGTGTTATGTGAGTGTATGTGTGTGTTATGTGAGTGTATGTGTGTGTTATGTGAGTGTTTGCGTGTGTTATGTGAGTGTATGTGTGTGTTATGTGAATGTATGCGTGTGTTATGTGAGTGTATGTGTGCGTTATGTGAGTGTATGTGTGTGTTATGTGAGTGTATGTGTGTGTTATGTGAGTGTATGTGTGTGTTATGTGAGTGTATGTGTGTGTTATGTGAGTGTATGTGTGTGTTATGTGAGTGTATGTGTGTGTTATGTGAGTGTATGTGTGTGTTATGTGAGTGTATGTGTGTGTTATGTGAGTGTATGTGTGTGTTATGTGAGTGTATGTGTGTGTTATGTGAGTGTATGTGTGTGTTATGTGAGCGTATGAATGCGTACATGTGTCGGTGTTTATGTTAATTATTTTATTGAAATTAATAGCACTCAAGTGTTTTTGGTATGTTAAAATATATGACATATTAAAATAATTTGCCATATTACAAGTGTGGAATATAACCTTGATGATGAGGTCGAGTAGAAGCCAATAACAACAGTCAGATTTTTTATATAAAACAAACGGTTTTCAGGCACAGGAAAGTAAATTTTAATAAGGAGGTCGAGAGCTTCAGCCTGGCGCTACTGGCGCTACTGGCGCTACTGGCGCTACTGGCGCTACTGGCGCTACTGGCGCTACTGGCGCTACTGGCGCCGCTATCCGACTGGCTACCATGGCGCTAACTGTGCCTAACTGGCGCCACCTGGCGCCTAACTGGCGCCACCTGGCGCCACCTGGCGCCACCTGGTGCCTACTGGCGTCTACCTGGCGCCACCGGGACGCCACTGGCGCCTACTGGCGCTACTGGCGCTACCGGCGCCTACCTGACTCCACTGGTGCCTACTGCGCTACTGGTGCTACTGGCGCTACTGGCGCTACTGGCGCTACCTGACCTACCGGGCGCCATACGGCGCTACTGGCGCTACTGGCGCCTACCTGGGACGCCTACTGGCCGCTACTGCCTACTGGCGCCTACTGGCGCCGCTGGCGCCTACCTGGCGCTACCGGCGCTCACCTGACGCCTAACTGGCGCCTACTTCGGCGTCTACTGGCGCCTACCTGGCGCCTGCCGGCGCCTACCTGGTGCCTACTGGTGCCTACCTGGTGCCACCTGGCGCCTACTGGTGCCTACTGGCGTGCCTACTGGCGCCTACTGGCGCCACTGGCGCCTACCTGGCGCCTACTCGGCGTCCGCCTGGCGCCTACCGGTGCCACTGGCGCCTACCTGGGCGTCCACTGGCGCCTAACCGGATGCCGCCGTTGGCGGCTCCACTGGTGCCACTGGCTTTCCACCGACACCACCTGGACGCCACCGGCGCCATTGGTTGCCACCTGGCGCCACCGACACCACCGACGCCACCTGGCTACCACCGGCTCCACCGGCTCCACCGGCGCCTACCGGCGCCGCCGGCGCCACCAGCGCTGCCGGACGCCACTGGCGCCACTGGTTGCCACCTGGCGCTACCGGCGCCTACCTGGACACCACCTGACGCCTACCTGGCGCTACTGGCCGCCGCTACCAAGGCTAGCCGGCCGGGCTACCGACCACCTACCGGCCTTAACTGGAAAGCGCCACTGGCGCTACCTAGCGCCGCCTGGACGCCAATACCGACGCCTACTCGGCCGCCACCGGCGCCTATCCGACGTCCATCCGACGCTTACCTGGGCGCTACTGGCGCCATACTGACGCCTAACTGGCGCTACCTGGCTCCACCGGCGCCTACCGACGCCACTGGCGTTACTGGGGCCTCCGGGTTTTGCCGGCCGTGACGCCACCTGGCGCTAATGGCGCTACTGGCGCTACTGGCGCTACTGCCGCAACTGGCGCTACTGGCGTCCACTGGCGCCGCACTGGCCGCAACCGGCGCCTACCTGGGCGCCTACTGGGACACTACCTGACGCCGCCTGGCGCCTACCGAGACCTACCTGACGCCTACCTGGGGCTACCTGACGCCACTGGCGCCTACGCTGGCGCTACCGGCGCTACTGACACCTACCTGACGCTACTGGACGCCTACTGGCGCCTACTGGCGCTACTGGGCGCTGCACGCCTGGCGCCGACGCTGACGCGCGCGTCAGACGATCGCAACAGCCAGACTTCCTGTCTCAACCAACCCTCAACTCCCTCCTGCACCCATAAATGCACAAAGCCGCCCACTGCCAAAGTTTAAAGCCCACCCACTGCCAAAGGCCACCCACTACCACATCCCACCCACTGCCAAAGCCCACCCACTGCCAAATCCCACCCACTGCCAAAGCCCACCCGCCTATGCTAGCCTGGTTTGTGCAGGCAGGTAACTGAGGTCACTGGTACGTGATTCTTAGTCCAGGCAGGTGAGCGCACGTTGATAAGTACCATGGCAGTGTAAGCGCTTTTAAACGCTAATATGAAAATAAATTATACACGTAAAAGTCACAACACCTTAAATGATTCTCGCATACCTCACAATACATCAACACTGTTAACAAATGTAATAATTTAGAAATCTTCAAAACTTGGGAAGATTAAAATGTAATAATTTAGAAATCTTCAAAACTTGGGAAGATTAAAATGTAATAATTTAGAAATCTTCAAAACTTGGGAAGATTAAAATGTAATAATTTAGAAATCTTCAAAACTTGGGAAGATTAACGGAAGCTGAGCGTTGAAATATACGCACTTAACAATGCCTAACGAATCAATAATAT
The DNA here is from genome assembly GCF_038502225.1 of Cherax quadricarinatus. Taxonomy (NCBI): domain Eukaryota; kingdom Metazoa; phylum Arthropoda; class Malacostraca; order Decapoda; family Parastacidae; genus Cherax; species Cherax quadricarinatus. Next base: position 52,941,200 of record NC_091299.1, on the reverse strand, counting down.
ATATTTTGACACTGAGATGAGTTACGCTGCCTGAGCTACAAGACTGACTTAACTGCGTATAATTCACGTGCCCTAATCAAAATAAAAAAAACATTATTAAGTAAACAATAATAATAAATACAACTCAATAGTCTTGAGTTTGCAAGCAAGATAAAACAAGGAGAATAATTCTGAGAAAGGAATCAAAATAAAACATTTCCGCAATGGCTTAGAAATCTTTTGACCGGCAACAAATAAGGGAAATTACCTGTGTTCCACTTTATTTGTAAACAGCAGCTGCAAGAGTGTTGACAAGTGAACCACAACGATGAGTAACCTGCCCAGTGCACTGCTAGTAATAATGTTGCTAGAATTACCGACAATATGTAAAGTAAAACGATACACAAATAACCCGCACATAAAAGAGAGAAGCTTACCACGACGTTTGGGTCCGACTTGGACCATTTACAAAGTCACACTGTGACTTTGTCAATGGTCCAAGTCGGATCGAAACGTCGTCGTAAGCTTCTCTCTTTTATGCGCGGGTTATTTGTGTATCGTTCCAGTCACGGTATTGTGCCTTTTTGTTATTTAAAAGGACACAAGTGCAACTGATGTGACATTTTATTGTGGCAACGTCTCGCTCTCCAGGAGCTTCTCGAAGCTCCCGGTGAGCGAAACGTTGCCACAATAAAATGTCACATTAGTTGCACTTGTGTTCTTTTACAGAGCACTGCTAGTTGATGGAACTGTGTTCTAGCTCCTAGGTAGAGCATTCTGGCTTATTGCTGGGAGTGTGTCCTAGCTCAGTGCTGGGAGTGTGTCCTAGCTCAGTTCTGGGAGTGTGTCCAAGCTCAGTGCTGGGAGTGTGTCCTAGCTCAGTGCTGGGAGTGTGTCCTAGGTCAATGTTGGGAGTGTGTCCTAGCTCAGTGCTGGGAGTGTGTCCTAGCTCAGTGCTGGGAGTGTGTCCTAGCTCAGTGCTGGGAGTGTGTCCTAGCTCAGTGCTGGGAGTGTGTCCTAGCTCAGTGCTGGGAGTGTGTCCTAGCTCAGTGCTGGGAGTGTGTCCTAGATCAGTGCTGGGAGTGTGTCCTAGCTCAGTGCTGGGAGTGTGTCCTAGCTCAGTGCTGGGAGTGTGTCCTAGCTCAATGTTGGGAGTGTGTCCTAGCTCAGTGCTGGGAGTGTGTCCTAGCTCAATGTTGGGAGTGTGTCCTAGCTCAGTGCTGGGAGTGTGTCCTAGCTCAGTGCTGGGAGTGTGTCCTAGCTCAGTGCTGGGAGTGTGTCCTAGCTCAGTGGTGGGAGTGTGTCCTAGCTCAGTGCTGGGAGTGTGTCCTAGCTCAGTGCTGGGAGTGTGTCCTAGCTCAGTGCTGGGAGTGTGTCCTAGGTCAATGTTGGGAGTGTGTCCTAGCTCAGTGCTGGGAGTGTGTCCTAGCTCAGTGCTGGGAGTGTGTCCTAGCTCAGTGCTGGGAGTGTGTCCTAGCTCAATGTTGGGAGTGTGTCCTAGCTCAGTGCTGTTAGTGTGTCCTAGCTCAGTGCTGGGAGTGTGTCCTAGCTCAATGTTGGGAGTGTGTCCTACCTCAGTGCTGGAAGTGTGTCCTAGCTCAGTGCTGGGAGTGTGTCCTAGCTCAGTGCTGGGAGTGTGTCCTAGCTCAATGTTGGGAGTGTGTCCTAGCTCAGTGCTGGGAGTGTGTCCTAGCTCAGTGCTGGGAGTGTGTCCTAGCTCAATGTTGGGAGTGTGTCCAAGCTCAGTGTTGGGAGTGTGTCCTAGCTCAGTGCTGGGAGTGTGTCCAAGCTCAATGTTGGGAGTGTGTCCTAGCTCAGTGCTGGGAGTGTGTCCCAGCTCAGTGCTGGGAGTGTGTCCTAGCTCAATGTTGGGAGTGTGTCCTAGCTCAGTGCTGGGAGTGTGTCCTAGCTCAGTGCTGGGAGTGTGTCCTAGCTCAATGTTGACTGTGTCATAGCTCAGTGCTGGGAGTGTGTCCTAGCTCAGTGCTGGGAGTGTGTCCTAGCTCAATGTTGGGAGTGTGTCTAAGCTCAGTGTTGGGAGTGTGTCCTGCTCATTGCTGGGAGTGTGTCCTAGCTCAGTGCTGGGAGTGTGTCCTAGCTCAGTGCTGGGAGTGTGTCCTAGCTCAGTGCTGGGAGTGTGTCCTAGCTCAGTGCAGGGAGTGTGTCCTAGCTCAGTGCTGGGAGTGTGTCCTAGCTCAATGTTGGGAGTGTGTCCTAGCTCAGTGCTGGGAGTGTGTCCTAGCTCAATATTGGTAGTGTGTCCTAGCTCAATGTTGGGAGCGTGTCCTAGCTCAGTGCTGGGAGTGTGTCCTAGCTCAGTGCTGGGAGTGTGTCCTAGCTCAATGTTGGGAGCGTGTCCTAGCTCAATGCTGGGAGTGTGTCCTAGCTCAATGCTGGGAGTGTGTCCTAGCTCAGTGCTGGGAGTGTGTCCTAGCTCAATGTTGGGAGTGTGTCCTAGCTCAATGTTGGGAGTGTGTCCTAGCTCAATGCTGGGAGTGTGTCCTAGCTTAATGCTGGGAGTGTGTCCTAGCTCAGTGCTGGAAATGTGTCCTAGTTCAATGTTGGTAGTGCGTCCTAGCTCAATGTTGGGAGTGTGTCCTAGCTCAATGCTGAGAGTGTGTCCTAGCTCAATGTTGGGAGTGTCCTAGCTCAATGTTGGGAGTGTGTCCTAGCTCAATGCTGGGAGTGTGTCCTATCTTAATGCTGGGAGTGTGTCCTAGCTCAATGTTGGAAGTGTGTCCTAGCTCAATGCTGGGAGTGTGTCCTATCTTAATGCTGGGAGTGTGTCCTAGCTCAGTGCTAGGAGTGTGTCCTAGCTCAATGCTGGGAGTGTGTCCTAGCTCAATGCTGGGAGTGTGTCCTAGCTCAATGCTGGGAGTGTGTCCTAGCTCAATGCTGGTAGTGTGTCCTATCTCAATGCTGGGAATGTGTCCTAGCTCAATGTTGGGAGTGTGTCTTAGCTCAACGTTGGGAGTGTGTCCTAGCTCAATGCTGGGAGTGTGTCCTAGCTCAATGTTGGGAGTGTGTCCTAGCTCAATGTTGGTAGTGTGTCCTAGCTCAATGCTGGGAGTGTGTCCTAGCTCAATGCTGGGAGTGTGTCCTAGCTCAGTGTTGGGAGAGTGTCCTAGCTCAATGCTTGGAGTGTGTCCTAGCTCAATGCTGGGAGTTTGTCCTAGCTCAATGCTGGGAGTGTGTCCTAGCTCAATATTGGTAGTGTGTCCTAGCTCAATGTTGGGAGTGTGTCCTAGCTCAATGTTGGGAGTGTGTCCTAGCTCAATGCTGGGAGTGTGTCCTAGCTCAATGCTGGGAGTGTGTCCTAGCTCAATGTTGGGAGTGTGTCCTTGATCAATGCTGGGAGTGTGCCCTAGCTCAATGCTGGGAGTGTGTCCAAGCTCAATGCTGGGAGTGTTTCCTAGCTCAATGTTGGGAGTGTGTCCTAGCTCAATGCTGGGAGTGTGGCCTAGCTCAATGTTGGGAGTGTGTCCTAGCTCAATGCTGGGAGTGTGTCCTAGCTCAATGCTGGTAGTGTGTCCTATCTCAATGCTGGGAGTGTGTCCTAGCTCAATGTTGGGAGTGAGTCCTAGCTCAATGTTGGGAGTGTGTCCTAGCTCAATGCTGGGAGTGTGTCCTAGCTCAATGCTGGTAGTGTGTCCTATCTCAATGCAGGGAGTGTGTCCTAGCTCAATGCTGGGAGTGTGTCCTAGCTCAATATTGGTAGTGTGTCCTAGCTCAATGTTGGGAGTGTGTCCTAGCTCAAAGTTGTTAGTGTGTCCTAGCTCAATGCTGGGAGTGTGTCCTAGCTCAATGCTGGGAGTGTGTCCTAGCTCAATGATGGGAGTGTGTCCTTGATCAATGCTGGGAGTGTGCCCTAGCTCAATGCTGGTAGTGTGTCCTATCTCAGTGCTGGGAGTGTGTCCTAGCTCAATGTTGGGAGTGTGTCCTAGCTCAATGTTGGGAGTGTGTCCTAGCTCAATGCTGGGAGTGTGTCCTAGCTCAATGTTGGGAGTGTGTCATAGCTCAATGTTGGGAGTGTGTCCTACCTCAATGCTGGGAGTGTGTCCTAGCTCAATGCTGGGAGTGTGTCCTAGCTCAATGTTGGGAGTGTGTCCTAGCTCAATGCTTGGAGTGTGTCCTAGCTCAATGCTGGGAGTGTGTCCTAGCTCAATGCTGGGAGTGTGTCCTAGCTCAATATTGGGAGTGTGTAATAGCTCAATGTTGGGAGTGTGTCCTAGCTCAAAGTTGGTAGTGTGTCCTAGCCCAATGCTGGGAGTGTGTCCTAGCTCAATGCTGGGAGTGTGTCCTAGCTCAATGATGGGAGTGTGTCCTTGATCAATGCTGGGAGTGTGCCCTAGCTCAATGCTGGGAGTGTGTCCAAGCTCAATGCTGGGAGCAAGTCCTAGCTCAATGTTGGGAGTGTGTCCTAGCTCAATGCTGGGAGTGTGTCCTAGCTCAATGCTTGGAGTGTGTCCTAGCTCAATGCTGGGAGTGTGTCCTAGCTCAATGCTGGGAGTGTGTCCAAGCTCAATGCTGGGAGTGTGTCCTAGCTCAATGTTGAGAGTGTGTCCTAGCTCAATGTTGGGAGTGTGTCCTAGCTCAATGCTGGGAGTGTGTCCTAGCTCAATGCTGGGAGTGTGTCCTAGCTCAATGTTGGGAGTGTGTCCTTGATCAATGCTGGGAGTGTGCCCTAGCTCAATGCTGGGAGTGTGTCCTAGCTCAATGCTGGGAGTATGTAATAGCTCAATGTTGAGAGTGTGTCCTAGCTCAATGTTGGGAGTGTGTCCTAGCTCAATGCTGGGAGTGTGTCCTAGCTCAATGCTGGGAGTGTGTCCTAGCTCAGTGCTGGGAATGTGTCCTAGCTCAATGTTGGGAGTGTGTCCTAGCTCAATGTTGGGAGTGTGTCCTAGCTCAATGCTGGGAGTGTGTCCCAGCTCAATGTTGGGAGTGTCCTAGCTCAATGTTGGGAGTGTGTCCTAGCTCAATGTTGGGAGTGTGTCCTAGCTCAATGTTGGGAGTGTGTCCTAGCTCAATGTTGGGAGTGTGTCCTAGCTCAATGCTGGGAGTGTGTCCTAGCTCAATGTTGGGAGTGTGTCCTAGCTCAATGTTGGGAGTGTGTCCTAGCTCAATGCTGGGAGTGTGTCCTAGCTCAATGTTGGGAGTGTGTCCTAGCTCAATGCTGGGAGTGTGTCCTAGCTCAATGCTGGGAGTGTGTCCTAGCTCAATGCTGGGAGTGTGTCCTAGCTCAATGCTGGGAGTGTGTCCTAGCTCAATGTTGGGAGTGTGTCCTAGCTCAATGTTGGGAGTGTGTCCTAGCTCAATGCTGGGAGTGTGTCCTAGCTCAATGCTGGGAGTGTGTCCTAGCTCAATGTTGGGAGTGTGTCCTAGCTCAATGCTGGGAGTGTGTCCTAGCTCAATGCTGGGAGTGTGTCCTAGCTCAATGCTGGGAGTGTGTCCTAGCTCAATGCTGGGAGTGTGTCCTAGCTCAATGCTGGGAGTGTGTCCTAGCTCAATGCTGGGAGTGTGTCCTAGCTCAATGCTGGGAGTGTGTCCTAGCTCAATGCTGGGAGTGTGTCCAAGCTCAATGCTGGGAGTGTGTCCTAGCTCTGTGCTAGAAGTGTGTCCTAGCTAAGTGCTGGGAGTGTGTCCTAGCTCAATGCTGGGAGTGTGTCCAAGCTCAATGCTGGGAGTGTGTCCTAGCTCTGTGCTAGAAGTGTGTCCTAGCTCAATGTTGGGAGTGTGTCCTAGCTCAATGTTGGGAGTGTGACCTAGCTCAATGCTGGGAGTGTGTCATAGCTCAATGCTGGGAGTGTGTCCTAGCTCAGTGCTGGGAATGTGTCCTAGCTCAATGTGTGTCCTAGCTCAATGCTGGGAGTGTGTCCTAGCTCAATGTTGGGAGCGTGTCCTAACTCAGTGCTGGGAGTGTGTCCAAGCTCAGTGCTGGGAGTGTGTCCTAGCTCAATGTTGGGAGCGTGTCCTAGCTCAATGCTGGGAGTGTGTCCTAGCTCAATGCTAGGAGTGTGTCCAAGCTCAATGCTGGGAGTGTGTCCTAGCTCTGTGCTAGAAGTGTGTCCTAGCTCAATGTTGGGAGTGTGTCCTAGCTCAATGTTGGGAGTGTGTCCTAGCTCAATGCTGGGAGTGTGTCCTAGCTTAATGCTGGGAGTGTGTCCTAGCTCAGTGCTGGGAATGTGTCCTAGTTCAATGTTGGTAGTGCGTCCTAGCTCAATGTTGGGAGTGTGTCCTAGATCAATGCTGGGAGTGTGTCCTAGCTCAATGTTGGGAGTGTCCTAGCTCAATGTTGGGAGTGTGTCCTAGCTCAATGTTGGGAGTGTGTCCTAGCTCAATGCTGGGAGTGTGTCCTAGCTCAATGTTGGGAGTGTGTCCTAGCTCAATGCTGGGAGTGTGTCCTATCTCAATGCTGGGAGTGTGTCCTAGCTCAATGCTGGGAGTGTGTCCTAGCTCAATGCTGGGAGTGTGTCCTAGCTCAATGCGGGGAGTGTCCTATCTCAATTCTGGGAGTGTGTCCAAGCTCAATGCTGGTAGTGTTTCCTAGCTCAATGTTGGGAGTGTGTCCTAGCTCAATGCTGGGAGTGTGGCCTAGCTCAATGTTGGGAGTGTGTCCTAGCTCAATGCTGGGAGTGTGTCCTAGCTCAATGCTGGTAGTGTGTCCTAGCTCAATGCTGGTAGTGTGTCCTATCTCAATGCTGGGAGTGTGTCCTAGCTCAATGTTGGGAGTGAGTCCTAGCTCAATGTTGGGAGTGTGTCCTAGCTCAATGCTGGGAGTGTGTCCTAGCTCAATGCTTGGAGTGTGTCCTAGCTCAATGCTGGGAGTGTGTCCTAGCTCAATGCTGGGAGTGTGTCCTAGCTCAATATTGGGAGTGTGTCCTAGCTCAATGTTGGGAGTGTGTCCTAGCTCAAAGTTGGTAGTGTGTCCTAGCTCAATGCTGGGAGTGTGTCCTAGCTCAATGCTGGGAGTGTGTCCTAGCTCAATGATGGGAGTGTGTCCTTGATCAATGCTGGGAGTGTGCCCCAGCTCAATGCTGGGAGTGTGTCCAAGCTCAATGCTGGGAGCAAGTCCTAGCTCAATGTTGGGAGTGTGTCCTAGCTCAATGCTGGGAGTGTGTCCTAGCTCAATGCTTGGAGTGTGTCCTAGCTCAATGCTGGGAGTGTGTCCTAGCTCAATGCTGGGAGTGTGTCCAAGCTCAATGCTGGGAGTGTGTCCTAGCTTAATGTTGAGAGTGTGTCCTTGCTCAATGTTGGGAGTGTCTCCTAGCTCAATGCTGGGAGTGTGTCCTAGCTCAATGCTGGGAGTGTGTCCTAGCTCAATGTTGGGAGTGTGTCCTTGATCAATGCTGGGAGTGTGCCCTATCTCAATGCTGGGAGTGTGTCCAAGCTCAATGCTGGGAGTATGTAATAGCTCAATGTTGGGAGTGTGTCCTAGCTCAATGCTGGGAGTGTGTCCTAGCTCAGTGCTTGGAGTGTGTCCTAGCTCAATGTTGAGAGTGTGTCCTAGCTCAATGTTGGGAGTGTGTCATAGCTCAATGCTGGGAGTGTGTCCTAGCTCAATGCTGGGAGTGTGTCCTAGCTCAGTGCTGGGAATGTGTCCTAGCTCAATGCTGGGAGTGTGTCCTAGCTCAATGTTGGGAGTGTGTCCTAGCTCAATGTTGGGAGTGTGTCCTAGCTCAATGCTGGGAGTGTGTCCTAGCTCAATGTTGGGAGTGTCCTAGCTCAATGTTGGGTGTGTGTCCTAGCTCAATGTTGGGAGTGTGTCCTAGCTCAATGTTGGGAGTGTGTCCTAGCTCAATGTTGGGAGTGTGTCCTAGCTCAATGCTGGGAGTGCGTCCTAGCTCAATGTTGGGAGTGTGTCCTAGCCCAATGTTGGGAGTGTGTCCTAGCTCAATGCTGGGAGTGTGTCCTAGCTCAATGTTGGGAGTGTGTCCTAGCTAAATGCTGGGAGTGTGTCCTAGCTCAATGCTGGGAGTGTGTCCTAGCTCAATGCTGGGAGTGTGTCCTAGCTCAATGCTGGGAGTGTGTCCTAGCTCAATATTGGTAGTGTGTCCTAGCTCAATGTTGGGAGTGTGTCCTTGCTCAATGTTGGGAGTGTGTCCTAGCTCAATGCTGGGAGTGTGTCCTAGCTCAATGCTGGGAGTGTGTCCTAGCTCAATGTTGGGAGCGTGTCCTAGCTCAATGCTGGGAGTGTGTCCTAGCTCAATGCTGGGAGTGTGTCCAAGCTCAATGCTGGGAGTGTGTCCTAGCTCAATGCTGGGAGTGTGTCCTAGCTCAATGCTGGGAGTGTGTCCTAGCTCAATGCTGGGAGTGTGTCCTAGCTCAATGCTGGGAGTGTGTCCTAGCTCAGTGCTGGGAGTGTGTCCTAGCTCAATGCTGGGAGTGTGTCCTAGCTCAATGCTGGGAGTGTGTCCTAGCTCAATGCTGGGAGTGTGTCCATGCTCAATGCTGGGAGTGTGTCCTAGCTCTGTGCTAGAAGTGTGTCCTAGCTAAGTGCTGGGAGTGTGTCCTAGCTCAATGCTGGGAGTGTGTCCAAGCTCAATGCTGGGAGTGTGTCCTAGCTCTGTGCTAGAAGTGTGTCCTAGCTCAATGTTGGGAGTGTGTCCTAGCTCAATGTTAGGAGTGTGACCTAGCTCAATGCTGGGAGTGTGTCCTAGCTCAATGCTGGGAGTGTGTCCTAGCTCAGTGCTGGGAATGTGTCCTAGCTCAATGTTGGTAGTGTGTCCTAGCTCAATGTTGGGAGTGTGTCCTAGCTCAATGCTGGGAGTGTGTCCTAGCTCAATGTTGGGAGCGTGTCCTAGCTCAGTGCTGGGAGTGTGTCCAAGCTCAGTGCTGGGAGTGTGTCCTAGCTCAATGTTGGGAGCGCGTCCTAGCTCAATGCTGGGAGTGTGTCCTAGCTCAATGCTGGGAGTGTGTCCAAGCTCAATGCTGGGAGTGTGTCCTAGCTCTGTGCTAGAAGTGTGTCCTAGCTCAATGTTGGGAGCGTGTCCTAGCTCAATGTTGGGAGTGTGTCCTAGCTCAATGCTGGGAGTGTGTCCTAGCTTAATGCTGGGAGTGTATCCTAGCTCAGTGCTGGGAATGTGTCCTAGTTCAATGTTGGTAGTGCGTCCTAGCTCAATGTTGGGAGTGTGTCCTAGATCAATGCTGGGAGTGTGTCCTAGCTCAATGTTGGGAGTGTCCTAGCTCAATGTTGGGAGTGTGTCCTAGCTCAATGTTGGGAGTGTGTCCTAGCTCAATGCTGGGAGTGTGTCCTAGCACAATGTTGGGAGTGTGTCCTAGCTCAATGCTGGGAGTGTGTCCTATCTTAATGCTGGGAGTGTGTCCTAGCTCAATGCTGGGAGTGTGTCCTAGCTCAATGCTGGGAGTGTGTCCTAGCTCAATGCTGGGAGTGTCCTAGCTCAATGCTGGGAGTGTGTCCTAGCTCAATGCTTGTAGTGTGTCCTATCTCAATACTCGGAGTGTGTCCTAGCTCAATGTTGGGAGTGTGTCCTAGCTCAATGTTGGGAGTGTGTCCTAGCTCAATGCTGGGAGTGTGTCCTTGCTCAATGTTGGGAGTGTGTCCTAGCTCAATCTTGGGAGTGTGTCCTAGCTCAATGCTGGGAGTGTGTCCTAGCTCAATGCTGGGAGTGTGTCCTAGCTCAATGTTGGGAGTGTGTCCTAGCTCAATGCTTGGAGTGTGTCCTAGCTCAATGCTGGGAGTGAGTCGTAGCTCAATGCTAGGAGTGTGTCCTAGCTCAATATTGGTAGTGTGTCCTAGCTCAATGCTGGGAGTGTGTCCTAGCTCAATGCTGGGAGTGTGTCCTAGCTCAATGTTGGGAGTGTGTCCTTGATCAATGCTGGGAGTGTGCCCTAGCTCAATGCTGGGAGTGTGTCCAAGCTCAATGCTGGGAGTGTGTCCTAGCTCAATGCTGGGAGTGTGTCCTAGCTCAATGCTGGGAGTGTGTCCTAGCTAAATGTTGGGAGTGTGTCCTAGCTCAATGCTGGGAGTGTGTCCTAGCTCAATGCTGGTAGTGTGTCCTATGTCAATGCTGGGAGTGTGTCCTAGCTCAATGTTGGGAGTGTGTCCTAGCTCAATGCTGGGAGTGTGTCCTAGCTCAATGTTGGGAGTGTGTCCTAGCTCAATGTTGGGAGTGTGTCCTAGCTCAATGCTGGGAGTGTGTCCTAGCTCAATGCTGGGAGTGTGTCCTAGCTCAATGTTGGGAGTGTGTCCTAGCTCAATGCTTGGAGCGTGTCCTAGCTCAATGCTGGGAGTGTGTCCTAGCTCAATGCTGGGAGTGTGTCCTAGCTCATTATTGGTAGTGTGTCCTAGCTCAATGTTGGGAGTGTGTCCTAGCTCAAAGTTGGGAGTGTGTCCTAGCTCAATGCTGGGAGTGTGTCCTAGCTCAATGCTGGGAGTATGTCCTAGCTCAATGTTCGGAGTGTGTCCTAGCTCAATGCTGGGAGTGTGTCCTAGCTCAATGCTTGGAGTGTGTCCTAGCTCAATATTGGTAGTGTGTCCTAGCTCAATGTTGGGAGTGTGTCCTAGCTCAATGCTGGGAGTGTGTTCTAGCTCAATGTTGGGAGTGTGTCCTTGATCAATGCTGGGAGTGTGCCCTAGCTCAATGCTGGGAGTGTGTCCAAGCTCAATGCTGGGAGTGTGTCCTAGCTCAATGTTGGAAGTGTGTCCTAGCTCAATGCTGGGAGTGTGTCCTAGCTCAATGCTGGGAGTGTGTCCTAGCTCAATGCTGGGAGTGTGTCCTAGCTCAATATTGGTAGTGTGTCCTAGCTCAATGTTGGGAGTGTGTCCTTGCTCAATGTTGGGAGTGTGTCCTAGCTCAATGCTGGGAGTGTGTCCTAGCTCAATGCTGGGAGTGTGTCCTAGCTCAATGTTGGGAGTGTGTCCTAGCTCAATGCTGGGAGTGTGTCCTAGCTCAATTCTGGGAGTGTGTCCAAGCTCAATGCTGGGAGTGTGTCCTAGCTCAATGTTGGAGTGTGTCCAGCTCAATGCTGGGAGTGTGTCCTAGCTCAATGCTGGGAGTGGGTCCTAGCTCAATGCTGGGAGTGTGTCCTAGCTCAGTGCTGGGAGTGTGTCCTAGCTCAATGCTGGGAGTGTGTCCTAGCTCAATGCTGGGAGTGTGTCCTAGCTCAATGTTGGGAGTGTGTCCAAGCTCAATGCTGGGAGTGTGTCCTAGCTCTGTGCTAGAAGTGTGTCCTAGCTCAATGCTGGGAGTGTGTCCTAGCTCAATGCTGGGAGTGTGTCCAAGCTCAATGCTGGGAGTGTGTCCTAGCTCTGTGCTAGAAGTGTGTCCTAGCTCAATGTTGGGAGTGTGTCCTAGCTCAATGTTGGGAGTGTATCCTAGCTCAATGCTGGGAGTGTGTCCTAGCTCAATGCTGGGAGTGTGTTCTAGCTCAGTGCTGGGAATGTGTCCTAGCTCAATGTTGGTAGTGTGTAGTAGCTCAATGTTGGGAGTGTGTCCTAGCTCAATGCTGGAAGTGTGTCCTACCTCAATGTTGGGAGTGTCCTAGCTCAATGTTGGGAGTGTGTCCTAGCTCAATGTTGGGAGTGTGTCCTAGCTCAATGCAGGGAGTGTGTCCTAGCTCAATGTTGAGAGTGTGTCCTTGCTCAATGCTGGGAGTGTGTCCTATCTTAATGCAGGGAGTGTGTCCTAGCTCAATGTTGGGAGTGTGTCCTAGCTCAATGCTGGGAGTGTGTCCTAGCTCAATGCTGGGAGTGTGTCCTAGCTCAATGCTGGGAGTGTGTCCTAGCTCAATGCTGGTAGTGTGTCCTATCTCAATGCTGGGAGTGTGTCCTAGCTCAATGTTGGGAGTGTGTCCTAGCTCAATGTTGGGAGTGTGTCCTAGCTCAATGCTAGGGAGTGTGTGCTAGCTCAATGCTGGGAGTGTGTCCTAGCTCAATGCTGGGAGTGTGTCCTAGCTCAATGCTGGGAGTGTGTCCTATCTCAATGCTGGGAGTGTGTCCTAGCTCAATGTTGGGAGTGTGTCCTAGCTCAATGTTGGGAGTGTGTCCTAGCTCAATGCTGGGAGTGTGTCCTAGCTCAATGTTAGGAGTGTGTCCTAGCTCAATGCTTGGAGTGTCTCCTAGCTCAATGCTGGGAGTGTGTCCTAGCTCAATGCTGGGAGTGTGTCCTAGCTCAATATTGGTAGTGTGTCCTAGCTCAATGTTGGGAGTGTGTCCTAGCTCAATGTTGGGAGTGTGTCCTAGCTCAATACTGGGAGTGTGTCCTAGCTCAATGCTGGGAGTGTGTCCTAGCTCAATGTTGGGAGTGTGTCCTTGATCAATGCTGGGAGTGTGCCCTAGCTCAATGCTGGGAGAGTGTCCAAGCTCAATGCTGGGAGTGTGTCCTTGCTCAATGTTGGGAGTGTGTCCTAGCTCAATGCTGGGAGTGTGTCCTAGCTCAATGCTTGGAGTGTGTCCTAGCTCAATGCTGGGAGTGTGTCCTAGCTCAATGCTGGGAGTGTGTCCTAGCTCAATATTGGTAGTGTGTCCTTGCTCAATGTTGGGAGTGTGTCCTAGCTCAATGTTGGGAGTGTGTCCTAGCTCAATGCTGGGAGTGTGTCCTAGCTCAATGCTGGGAGTGTGTCCTAGCTCAATATTGGGAGTGTGTCCTTGATCAATGCTGGGAGTGTCCCCTAGCTCAATGCTGGGAGTGTGTCCAAGCTCAATGCTGGGAGTGTGTCCTAGCTCAATGTTGGGAGTGTGTCCTAGATCAATGCTGGGAGTGTGTCCTAGCTCAATGCTGGGAGTGTGTCCTAGCTCAATGCTGGGAGTGTGTCCTAGCTCAATGCTGGGAGTGTGTCCTAGCTCAGTGCTGGGAATGTGTCCTAGCTCAATGTTGGGAGTGTGTCCTAGCTCAATGTTGGGAGTGTGTCCTAGCTCAATGTTGGGAGTGTGTCCTAGCTCAATGTTGGGAGTGTCCTAGCTCAATGTTGGGAGTGTGTCCTAGCTCAATGTTGGGAGTGTGTCCTAGCTCAATGCTGGGAGTGTGTCCTAGCTCAATGTTGGGAGTGTGTCCTAGAACAATGCTGGGAGTGTGTCCTATCTCAATGCTGGGAGTGTGTCCTAGCTCAATTTTGGGAGTGTCCTAGCTCAATGTTGGGAGTGTGTCCTCGCTCAATGTTGGGAGTGTGTCCTAGCTCAATGCTGGGAGTGTGTCCTAGCTCAATGTTGGGAGTGTGTCCTAGCTCAATGCTGGGAGTGTGTCCTAGCTCAATGTTGGGAGTGAGTCCTAGCTCAATGTTGGGAGTGTGTCCTAGCTCAATGCTGGGAGTGTGTCCTTGCTCAATGTTGGGAGTGTGTCCTAGCTCAATGCTGGGAGTGTGTCCTAGCTCAATGTTGGGAGTGTGTCCTAGCTCAATGCTGGGAGTGTGTCCTAGCTCAATATTGGTAGTGTGTCCTAGCTCAATGTTGGGAGTATGTCCTTGCTCAATGTTGGGAGTGTGTCCTAGCTCAATGCTGGGGGTGTGTCCTAGCTCAATGTTGGGAGTGTGTCCTAGCTCAATGCTGGGAGTGTGTCCTAGCTCAATTCTGGGAGTGTGTCCAAGCTCAATGCTGGGAGTGTGTCCTAGCTCAATGTTGGGAGTGTGTCCAGCTCAATGCTGGGAGTGTGTCCTAGCTCAATGCTGGGAGTGGGTCCTAGCTCAATGCTGGGAGTGTGTCCTAGCTCAGTGCTGGGAGTGTGTCCTAGCTCAATGCTGGGAGTGTGTCCTAGCTCAATGCTGGGAGTGTGTCCTAGCTCAATGCTGGGAGTGTGTCCAAGCTCAATGCTGGGAGTGTGTCCTAGCTCTGTGCTAGAAGAGTGTCCTAGCTCAATGCTGGGAGTGTGTCCTAGCTCAATGCTGGGAGTGTGTCCAAGCTCAATGCTGGGAGTGTGTCATAGCTCTGTGCTAGAAGTGTGTCCTAGCTCAATGTTGGGAGTGTGTCCTAGCTCAATGTTGGGAGTGTGTTCTAGCTCAATGCTGGGAGTGTGTCCTAGCTCAATGCTGGGAGTGTGTCCTAGCTCAGTGTTGGGAATATGTCCTAGCTCAATGTTGGTAGTGTGTCCTAGCTCAATGTTGGGAGTGTGTCCTAGCTCAATGCTGGGAGTGTGTCCTACCTCAATGTTGGGAGTGTCCTAGCTCAATGTTGGGAGCGTGTCCTAGCTCAATGCTGGGAGTGTGTCCTAGCTCAATGCTGGGAGTGTGTCCAAGCTCAATGCTGGGAGTGTGTCCTAGCTCTGTGCTAGAAGTGTGTCCTAGCTCAATGTTGGGAGCGTGTCCTAGCTCAATGTTGGGAGTGTGTCCTAGCTCAATGCTGGGAGTGTGTCCTAGCTTAATGCTGGGAGTGTGTCCTAGCTCAGTGCTGGGAATGTGTCCTAGTTCAATGTTGGTAGTGCGTCCTAGCTCAATGTTGGGAGTGTGTCCTAGATCAATGCTGGGAGTGTGTCCTAGCTCAATGTTGGGAGTGTCCTAGCTCAATGTTGGGAGTGTGTCCTAGCTCAATGTTGGGAGTGTGTCCTAGCTCAATGCTGGGAGTGTGTCCTAGCTCAATGCTTGGAGTGTGTCCTAGCTCAATGCTGGGAGTGAGTCGTAGCTCAATGCTAGGAGTGTGTCCTAGCTCAATGCTGGGAGTGTGTCCTAGCTCAATGCTGGGAGTGTGTCCTAGCTCAATGCTGGGAGTGTGTCCTAGCTCAATGTTGGGAGTGTGTCCTTGATCAATGCTGGGAGTGTGTCCTATCTCAATACTCGGAGTGTGTCCTAGCTCAATGTTGGGAGTGTGTCCTAGCTCAATGTTGGGAGTGTGTCCTAGCTCAATGCTGGGAGTGTGTCCTTGCTCAATGTTGGGAGTGTGTCCTAGCTCAATCTTGGGAGTGTGCCCTAGCTCAATGCTGGGAGTGTGTCCTAGCTCAATGCTGGGAGTGTGTCCTAGCTCAATGCTGGGAGTGTGTCCTAGCTCAATGCTTGGAGTGTGTCCTAGCTCAATGCTGGGAGTGAGTCGTAGCTCAATGCTAGGAGTGTGTCCTAGCTCAATGCTGGGAGTGTGTCCTAGCTCAATGCTGGGAGTGTGTCCTAGCTCAATGCTGGGAGTGTGTCCTAGCTCAATGTTGGGAGTGTGTCCTTGATCAATGCTGGGAGTGTGCCCTAGCTCAATGCTGGGAGTGTGTCCAAGCTCAATGCTGGGAGTGTGTCCTAGCTCAATGCTGGGAGTGTGTCCTAGCTCAATGCTGGGAGTGTGTCCTAGCTAAATGTTGGGAGTGTGTCCTAGCTCAATGCTGGGAGTGTGTCCTAGCTCAATGCTGGTAGTGTGTCCTATGTCAATGCTGGGAGTGTGTCCTAGCTCAATGTTGGGAGTGTGTCCTAGCTCAATGCTGGGAGTGTGTCCTAGCTCAATGTTGGGAGTGTGTCCTAGCTCAATGTTGGGAGTGTGTCCTAGCTCAATGCTGGGAGTGTGTCCTAGCTCAATGCTGGGAGTGTGTCCTAGCTCAATGTTGGGAGTGTGTCCTAGCTCAATGCTTGGAGCGTGTCCTAGCTCAATGCTGGGAGTGTGTCCTAGCTCAATGCTGGGAGTGTGTCCTAGCTCAATATTGGTAGTGTGTCCTAGCTCAATGTTGGGAGTGTGTCCTAGCTCAAAGTTGGGAGTGTGTCCTAGCTCAATGCTGGGAGTGTGTCCTAGCTCAATGCTGGGAGTATGTCCTAGCTCAATGTTCGGAGTGTGTCCTAGCTCAATGCTGGGAGTGTGTCCTAGCTCAATGCTTGGAGTGTGTCCTAGCTCAATATTGGTAGTGTGTCCTAGCTCAATGTTGGGAGTGTGTCCTAGCTCAATGCTGGGAGTGTGTTCTAGCTCAATGTTGGGAGTGTGTCCTTGATCAATGCTGGGAGTGTGCCCTAGCTCAATGCTGGGAGTGTGTCCAAGCTCAATGCTGGGAGTGTGTCCTAGCTCAATGTTGGAAGTGTGTCCTAGCTCAATGCTGGGAGTGTGTCCTAGCTCAATGCTGGGAGTGTGTCCTAGCTCAATGCTGGGAGTGTGTCCTAGCTCAATATTGGTAGTGTGTCCTAGCTCAATGTTGGGAGTGTGTCCTTGCTCAATGTTGGGAGTGTGTCCTAGCTCAATGCTGGGAGTGTGTCCTAGCTCAATGCTGGGAGTGTGTCCTAGCTCAGTGTTGGGAGTGTGTCCTAGCTCAATGCTGGGAGTGTGTCCTAGCTCAATTCTGGGAGTGTGTCCAAGCTCAATGCTGGGAGTGTGTCCTAGCTCAATGTTGGAGTGTGTCCAGCTCAATGCTGGGAGTGTGTCCTAGCTCAATGCTGGGAGTGTGTCCTAGCTCAATGTTGGGAGTGTGTCCAAGCTCAATGCTGGGAGTGTGTCCTAGCTCTGTGCTAGAAGTGTGTCCTAGCTCAATGCTGGGAGTGTGTCCTAGCTCAATGCTGGGAGTGTGTCCAAGCTCAATGCTGGGAGTGTGTCCTAGCTCTGTGCTAGAAGTGTGTCCTAGCTCAATGTTGGGAGTGTGTCCTAGCTCAATGCTGGGAGTGTGTCCTAGCTCAATGTTGGGAGTGTGTCCAAGCTCAATGCTGGGAGTGTGTTCTAGCTCAGTGCTGGGAATGTGTCCTAGCTCAATGTTGGTAGTGTGTCCTAGCTCAATGTTGGGAGTTTGTCCTAGCTCAATGCTGGGAGTGTGTCCTACCTCAATGTTGGGAGTGTCCTAGCTCAATGTTGGGAGTGTGTCCTAGCTCAATGTTGGGAGTGTGTCCTAGCTCAATGCTGGGAGTGTGTCCTAGCTCAATGTTGGGAGTGTGTCCTTGCTCAATGCTGGGAGTGTGTCCTATCTTAATGCAGGGAGTGTGTCCTAGCTCAGTGTTGGGAGTGTGTCCTAGCTCAATGCTGGGAGTGTGTCCTAGCTCAATGCTGGGAGTGTGTCCTAGCTCAATGCTGGTAGTGTGTCCTATCTCAATGCTGGGAGTGTGTCCTAGCTCAATGTTGGGAGTGTGTCCTAGCTCAATGTTGGGAGTGTGTCCTAGCTCAATGCTGGGAGTGTGTCCTAGCTCAATGTTGGGAGTGTGTCCTAGCTCAATGTTGGGAGTGTGTCCTAGCTCAATGCTGGGAGTGTGTCCTAGCTCAATGTTAGAAGTGTGTCCTAGCTCAATGCTTGGAGTGTCTCCTAGCTCAATGCTGGGAGTGTGTCCTAGCTCAATGCTGGGAGTGTGTCCTAGCTCAATATTGGTAGTGTGTCCTAGCTCAATGTTGGGAGTGTGTCCTAGCTCAATGTTGGGAGTGTGTCCTAGCTCAATACTGGGAGTGTGTCCTAGCTCAATGCTGGGAGTGTGTCCTAGCTCAATGTTGGGAGTGTGTCCTTGATCAATGCTGGGAGTGTGCCCTAGCTCAATGCTGGGAGAGTGTCCAAGCTCAATGCTGGGAGTGTGTCCTTGCTCAATGTTGGGAGTGTGTCCTAGCTCAATGCTGGGAGTGTGTCCTAGCTCAATGCTTGGAGTGTGTCCTAGCTCAATGCTTGGAGTGTGTCCTAGCTCAATGCTGGGAGTGTGTCCTAGCTCAATATTGGTAGTGTGTCCTTGCTCAATGTTGGGAGTGTGTCCTAGCTCAATGTTGGGAGTGTGTCCTAGCTCAATGCTGGGAGTGTGTCCTAGCTCAATGCTGGGAGTGTGTCCTAGCTCAATGCTGGGAGTGTGTCCTAGCTCAATATTGGGAGTGTGTCCTTGATCAATGCTGGGAGTGTGCCCTAGCTCAATGTTGGGAGTGTGTCCTAGATCAATGCTGGGAGTGTGTCCTAGCTCAATGCTGGGAGTGTATCCTAGCTCAATGCTGGGAGTGTGTCCTAGCTCAATGCTGGGAGTGTGTCCTAGCTCAGTGCTGGGAATGTGTCCTAGCTCAATGTTGGGAGTGTGTCCTAGCTCAATGTTGGGAGTGTGTCCTAGCTCAATGTTGGGAGTGTGTCCTAGCTCAATGTTGGGAGTGTCCTAGCTCAATGTTGGGAGTGTGTCCTAGCTCAATGTTGGGAGTGTGTCCTAGCTCAATGCTGGGAGTGTGTCCTAGCTCAATGTTGGGAGTGTGTCCTAGAACAATGCTGGGAGTGTGTCCTATCTCAATGCTGGGAGTGTGTCCTAGCTCAATTTTGGGAGTGTCCTAGCTCAATGTTGGGAGTGTGTCCTCGCTCAATGTTGGGAGTGTGTCCTAGCTCAATGCTGGGAGTGTGTCCTAGCTCAATGTTGGGAGTGTGTCCTAGCTCAATGCTGGGAGTGTGTCCTAGCTCAATGTTGGGAGTGAGTCCTAGCTCAATGTTGGGAGTGTGTCCTAGCTCAATGCTGGGAGTGTGTCCTTGCTCAATGTTGGGAGTGTGTCCTAGCTCAATGCTGGGAGTGTGTCCTAGCTCAATGTTGGGAGTGTGTCCTAGCTCAATGCTGGGAGTGTGTCCTAGCTCAATATTGGTAGTGTGTCCTAGCTCAATGTTGGGAGTATGTCCTTGCTCAATGTTGGGAGTGTGTCCTAGCTCAATGCTGGGGGTGTGTCCTAGCTCAATGTTGGGAGTGTGTCCTAGCTCAATGCTGGGAGTGTGTCCTAGCTCAATTCTGGGAGTGTGTCCAAGCTCAATGCTGGGAGTGTGTCCTAGCTCAATGTTGGGAGTGTGTCCAGCTCAATGCTGGGAGTGTGTCCTAGCTCAATGCTGGGAGTGGGTCCTAGCTCAATGCTGGGAGTGTGTCCTAGCTCAGTGCTGGGAGTGTGTCCTAGCTCAATGCTGGGAGTGTGTCCTAGCTCAATGCTGGGAGTGTGTCCTAGCTCAATGCTGGGAGTGTGTCCAAGCTCAATGCTGGGAGTGTGTCCTAGCTCTGTGCTAGAAGAGTGTCCTAGCTCAATGCTGGGAGTGTGTCCTAGCTCAATGCTGGGAGTGTGTCCAAGCTCAATGCTGGGAGTGTGTCATAGCTCTGTGCTAGAAGTGTGTCCTAGCTCAATGTTGGGAGTGTGTCCTAGCTCAATGTTGGGAGTGTGTCCTAGCTCAATGCTGGGAGTGTGTCCTATCTTAATGCAGGGAGTGTGTCCTAGCTCAATGTTGGGAGTGTGTCCTAGCTCAATGCTGGGAGTGTGTCCTAGCTCAATGGTGGGAGTGTGTCCTAGCTCAATGCTGGGAGTGTGTCCTAGCTCAATGTTGGGAGTGTGTCCTAGCTCAATGTTGGGAGTGTGTCCTAGCTCAATGCTGGGAGTGTGTCCTAGCTCAATGTTGGGAGTGTGTCCTAGCTCAATGTTGGGAGTGTGTCCTAGCTCAATGCTGGGAGTGTGTCCTAGCTCAATGTTAGGAATGTGTCCTAGCTCAATGCTGGGAGTGTGTCCTAGCTCAATGCTGGGAGTGTGTCCTAGCTCAATGCTGGGAGTGTGTCCTAGCTCAATGCTGGAAGTGTGTCCTAGGTCAATGCTGGGAGTGTGTCCTAGCTCAATGTTGGGAGTGTGTCCTAGCTCAATGCTGGGAGTGTGTCCTAGCTCAATGTTGGGAGTGTGTCCTAGCTCAATGCTGGGAGTGTGTCCTAGCTCAATGCTGGGAGTGTGTCCTAGCTCAATGCTGGGAGTGTGTCCTAGCTCAATGCTGGGAGTGTGTCCTAGCTCAATGCTGGGAGTGTGTCCTAGCTCAATGCTGGGAGTGTGTCCTAGCTCAATGCTGGGAGTGTGTCCTAGCTCAATGCTGGGAGTGTGTCCTAGCTCAATGTTGAGAGTGTGTCCTAGCTCAATGTTGGGAGTGTGTCCTAGCTCAATGTTGGGAGTGTGTCCTAGCTCAATGCTGGGAGTGTGTCCTAGCTCAATGTTGGGAGTGTGTCCTAGCTCAATGCTGGGAGTGTGTCCTAGCTCAATGCTGGGAGTGTGTCCTAGCTCAATGCTGGGAGTGTGTCCTAGCTCAATGCTGGGAGTGTGTCCTAGCTCAATGCTGGGAGTGTGTCCTAGCTCAATGCTGGGAGTGTGTCCTAGCTCAATGCTGGGAGTGTGTCCTAGCTCAATGCTGGGAGTGTGTCCTAGCTCAATGCTGGGAGTGTGTCCTAGCTCAATGCTGGGAGTGTGTCCTAGCTCAATGTTGGGAGTGTGTCCTAGCTCAATGCTGGGAGTGTGTCCTAGCTCAATGTTGGGAGTGTGTCCTTGATCAATGCTGGGAGTGTGCCCTAGCTCAATGCTGGGAGTGTGTCCAAGCTCAATGCTGGGAGTGTGTCCTAGCTCAATGCTGGGAGTGTGTCCTAGCTCAATGCTGGGAGTGTGTCCTAGCTAAATGTTGGGAGTGTGTCCTAGCTCAATGCTGGGAGTGTGTCCTAGCTCAATGCTGGTAGTGTGTCCTATGTCAATGCTGGGAGTGTGTCCTAGCTCAATGTTGGGAGTGTGTCCTAGCTCAATGCTGGGAGTGTGTCCTAGCTCAATGTTGGGAGTGTGTCCTAGCTCAATGTTGGGAGTGTGTCCTAGCTCAATGCTGGGAGTGTGTCCTAGCTCAATGCTGGGAGTGTGTCCTAGCTCAATGTTGGGAGTGTGTCCTAGCTCAATGCTTGGAGCGTGTCCTAGCTCAATGCTGGGAGTGTGTCCTAGCTCAATGCTGGGAGTGTGTCCTAGCTCAATATTGGTAGTGTGTCCTAGCTCAATGTTGGGAGTGTGTCCTAGCTCAAAGTTGGGAGTGTGTCCTAGCTCAATGCTGGGAGTGTGTCCTAGCTCAATGCTGGGAGTATGTCCTAGCTCAATGTTCGGAGTGTGTCCTAGCTCAATGCTGGGAGTGTGTCCTAGCTCAATGCTTGGAGTGTGTCCTAGCTCAATATTGGTAGTGTGTCCTAGCTCAATGTTGGGAGTGTGTCCTAGCTCAATGCTGGGAGTGTGTTCTAGCTCAATGTTGGGAGTGTGTCCTTGATCAATGCTGGGAGTGTGCCCTAGCTCAATGCTGGGAGTGTGTCCAAGCTCAATGCTGGGAGTGTGTCCTAGCTCAATGTTGGAAGTGTGTCCTAGCTCAATGCTGGGAGTGTGTCCTAGCTCAATGCTGGGAGTGTGTCCTAGCTCAATGCTGGGAGTGTGTCCTAGCTCAATATTGGTAGTGTGTCCTAGCTCAATGTTGGGAGTGTGTCCTTGCTCAATGTTGGGAGTGTGTCCTAGCTCAATGCTGGGAGTGTGTCCTAGCTCAATGCTGGGAGTGTGTCCTAGCTCTGTGCTAGAAGTGTGTCCTAGCTCAATGCTGGGAGTGTGTCCTAGCTCAATTCTTTGAGTGTGTCCAAGCTCAATGCTGGGAGTGTGTCCTAGCTCAATGTTGGAGTGTGTCCAGCTCAATGCTGGGAGTGTGTCCTAGCTCAATGCTGGGAGTGGGTCCTAGTCCTAGCTCAATGTGTGGGAGTGTGTCCTAGCTCAATGCTCAGCTCAATGCTGGGAGTGTGTCCTAGCTCTGTGCTAGAAGTGTGTCCTAGCTCAATGCTGGGAGTGTGTCCTAGCTCAATGCTGGGAGTGTGTCCAAGCTCAATGCTGGGAGTGTGTCCTAGCTCTGTGCTAGAAGTGTGTCCTAGCTCAATGTTGGGAGTGTGTCCTAGCTCAATGCTGGGAGTGTGTCCTAGCTCAATGTTGGGAGTGTGTCCAAGCTCAATGCTGGGAGTGTGTTCTAGCTCAGTGCTGGGAATGTGTCCTAGCTCAATGTTGGTAGTGTGTCCTAGCTCAATGTTGGGAGTTTGTCCTAGCTCAATGCTGGGAGTGTGTCCTACCTCAATGTTGGGAGTGTCCTAGCTCAATGTTGGGAGTGTGTCCTAGCTCAATGTTGGGAGTGTGTCCTAGCTCAATAATGGGAGTGTGTCCTAGCTCAATGGTGGGAGTGTGTCCTTGCTCAATGCTGGGAGTGTGTCCTATCTTAATGCAGGGAGTGTGTCCTAGCTCAATGTTGTTGGCTCAATGCTGGGAGTGTGTCCTAGCTCAATGCTGGGAGTGTGTCCTAGCTCAATGCTGGGAGTGTGTCCTAGCTCAATGCTGGTAGTGTGTCCTATCTCAATGCTGGGAGTGTGTCCTAGCTCAATGTTGGGAGTGTGTCCTAGCTCAATGTTGGGAGTGTGTCCTAGCTCAATGCTGGGAGTGTGTCCTAGCTCAATGTTGGGAGTGTGTCCTAGCTCAATGTTGGGAGTGTGTCCTAGCTCAATGCTGGGAGTGTGTCCTAGCTCAATGTTAGAAGTGTGTCCTAGCTCAATGCTTGGAGTGTCTCCTAGCTCAATGCTGGGAGTGTGTCCTAGCTCAATGCTGGGAGTGTGTCCTAGCTCAATATTGGTAGTGTGTCCTAGCTCAATGTTGGGAGTGTGTCCTAGCTCAATGTTGGGAGTGTGTCCTAGCTCAATACTGGGAGTGTGTCCTAGCTCAATGCTGGGAGTGTGTCCTAGCTCAATGTTGGGAGTGTGTCCTTGATCAATGCTGGGAGTGTGCCCTAGCTCAATGCTGGGAGAGTGTCCAAGCTCAATGCTGGGAGTGTGTCCTTGCTCAATGTTGGGAGTGTGTCCTAGCTCAATGCTGGGAGTGTGTCCTAGCTCAATGCTTGGAGTGTGTCCTAGCTCAATGCTGGGAGTGTGTCCTAGCTCAATGCTGGGAGTGTGTCCTTGCTCAATATTGGTAGTGTGTCCTTGCTCAATGTTGGGAGTGTGTCCTAGCTCAATGTTGGGAGTGTGTCCTAGCTCAATGCTGGGAGTGTGTCCTAGCTCAATGCTGGGAGTGTGTCCTAGCTCAATGCTGGGAGTGTGTCCTAGCTCAATGCTGGGAGTGTGTCCAATGCTGGGAGTCAATGCTGGGAGTGTGTCCTAGCTCAATGTTGGGAGTGTGTCCTAGATCAATGCTGGGAGTGTGTCCTAGCTCAATGCTGGGAGTGTGTCCTAGCTCAATGCTGGGAGTGTGTCCTAGCTCAATGCTGGGAGTGTGTCCTAGCTCAGTGCTGGGAATGTGTCCTAGCTCAATGTTGGGAGTGTGTCCTAGCTCAATGTTGGGAGTGTGTCCTAGCTCAATGTTGGGAGTGTGTCCTAGCTCAATGTTGGGAGTGTCCTAGCTCAATGTTGGGAGTGTGTCCTAGCTCAATGTTGGGAGTGTGTCCTAGCTCAATGCTGGGAGTGTGTCCTAGCTCAATGTTGGGAGTGTGTCCTAGAACAATGCTGGGAGTGTGTCCTATCTCAATGCTGGGAGTGTGTCCTAGCTCAATTTTGGGAGTGTCCTAGCTCAATGTTGGGAGTGTGTCCTCGCTCAATGTTGGGAGTGTGTCCTAGCTCAATGCTGGGAGTGTGTCCTAGCTCAATGTTGGGAGTGTGTCCTAGCTCAATGCTGGGAGTGTGTCCTAGCTCAATGTTGGGAGTGAGTCCTAGCTCAATGTTGGGAGTGTGTCCTAGCTCAATGCTGGGAGTGTGTCCTTGCTCAATGTTGGGAGTGTGTCCTAGCTCAATGCTGGGAGTGTGTCCTAGCTCAATGTTGGGAGTGTGTCCTAGCTCAATGCTGGGAGTGTGTCCTAGCTCAATATTGGTAGTGTGTCCTAGCTCAATGTTGGGAGTATGTCCTTGCTCAATGTTGGGAGTGTGTCCTAGCTCAATGCTGGGGGTGTGTCCTAGCTCAATGTTGGGAGTGTGTCCTAGCTCAATGCTGGGAGTGTGTCCTAGCTCAATTCTGGGAGTGTGTCCAAGCTCAATGCTGGGAGTGTGTCCTAGCTCAATGTTGGGAGTGTGTCCAGCTCAATGCTGGGAGTGTGTCCTAGCTCAATGCTGGGAGTGGGTCCTAGCTCAATGCTGGGAGTGTGTCCTAGCTCAGTGCTGGGAGTGTGTCCTAGCTCAATGCTGGGAGTGTGTCCTAGCTCAATGCTGGGAGTGTGTCCTAGCTCAATGCTGGGAGTGTGTCCAAGCTCAATGCTGGGAGTGTGTCCTAGCTCTGTGCTAGAAGAGTGTCCTAGCTCAATGCTGGGAGTGTGTCCTAGCTCAATGCTGGGAGTGTGTCCAAGCTCAATGCTGGGAGTGTGTCATAGCTCTGTGCTAGAAGTGTGTCCTAGCTCAATGTTGGGAGTGTGTCCTAGCTCAATGTTGGGAGTGTGTCCTAGCTCAATGCTGGGAGTGTGTCCTAGCTCAATGCTGGGAGTGTGTCCTAGCTCAATGTTGGGAGTGTGTTCTAGGTCAATGCTGGGAGTGTGTCCTAGCTCAATGTTGGGAGTGTGTCCTAGCTCAATGCTGGGAGTGTGTCCTAGCTCAATGTTGGGAGTGTGTCCTAGCTCAATGTTGGGAGTGTGTCCTAGCTCAATGCTGGGAGTGTGTCCTAGCTCAATGTTGGGAGTGTGTCCTAGCTCAATGTTGGGAGTGTGTCCTAGCTCAATGCTGGGAGTGTGTCCTAGCTCAATGGTCGGAATGTGTCCTAGCTCAATGCTGGGAGTGTGTCCTAGCTCAATGCTGGGAGTGTGTCCTTGCTCAATGCTGGGAGTGTGTCCTAGCTCAATATTGGTAGTGTGTCCTAGCTCAATGTTGGGAGTGTGTCCTAGCTCAATGTTGGGAGTGTGTCCTAGCTCAATGCTGGGAGTGTGTCCTAGCTCAATGTTGTGAGTGTGTCCTAGATCAATGCTGGGAGTGTGTACTAGCTCAATGCTGGGAGAGTGTCCTAGCTCAATGCTGGGAGCGTGTCCTAGCTCAATGTTGAGAGTGTGTCCTAGCTCAATGCTGGGAGTGTGTCCTAGCTCAATGCTTGGAGTGTGTCCTAGCTCAATGCTGGGAGTGTGTCCTAGCTCAATGCTGGGAGTGTGTCCTAGCTCAATATTGGTAGTGTGTCCTAGCTCAATGTTGGGAGTGTGTCCTAGCTCAATGTTGGGAGTGTGTCCTAGCTCAATGCTGGGAGTGTGTCCTAGCTCAATGTTGGGAGTGGGTCCTAGCTCAACCTTGGGAGTGTGTCCTAGCTCAATGCTGGGAGTGTGTCCTAGCTCAATGCTGGGAGTGTGTCCTAGCTCAATGCTGGGAGTGTGTCCTAGCTCAATGTTGGGAGTGTGTCCTAGCTCAATGCTGGGAGTGTGTCCTAGCTCAATGCTTGGAGTGTGTCCTAGCTCAATGCTGGGAGTTTGTCCTAGCTCAATGCTGGGAGTGTGTCCTAGCTCAGTGCTGGGAATGTGTCCTAGCTCAATGTTGGGAGTATGTCCTAGCTCAATGTTGGGAGTGTGTCCTAGCTCAATGTTGGGAGTGTGTCCTTGATCAATGCTGGGAGTGTGCCCTAGCTCAATGCTGGGAGTGTGTCCAAGCTCAATGCTGGGAGTGTGTCCTAGCTCAATGCTGGGAGTGTGTCCTAGCTCAATGCTGGGAGTGTGTCCTAGCTAAATGTTGGGAGTGTGTCCTAGCTCAATGCTGGGAGTGTGTCCTAGCTCAATGCTGGTAGTGTGTCCTATGTCAATGCTGGGAGTGTGTCCTAGCTCAATGTTGGGAGTGTGTCCTAGCTCAATGCTGGGAGTGTGTCCTAGCTCAATGTTGGGAGTGTGTCCTAGCTCAATGTTGGGAGTGTGTCCTAGCTCAATGCTGGGAGTGTGTCCTAGCTCAATGCTGGGAGTGTGTCCTAGCTCAATGTTGGGAGTGTGTCCTAGCTCAATGCTTGGAGCGTGTCCTAGCTCAATGCTGGGAGTGTGTCCTAGCTCAATGCTGGGAGTGTGTCCTAGCTCAATATTGGTAGTGTGTCCTAGCTCAATGTTGGGAGTGTGTCCTAGCTCAAAGTTGGGAGTGTGTCCTAGCTCAATGCTGGGAGTGTGTCCTAGCTCAATGCTGGGAGTATGTCCTAGCTCAATGTTCGGAGTGTGTCCTAGCTCAATGCTGGGAGTGTGTCCTAGCTCAATGCTTGGAGTGTGTCCTAGCTCAATATTGGTAGTGTGTCCTAGCTCAATGTTGGGAGTGTGTCCTAGCTCAATGCTGGGAGTGTGTTCTAGCTCAATGTTGGGAGTGTGTCCTTGATCAATGCTGGGAGTGTGCCCTAGCTCAATGCTGGGAGTGTGTCCAAGCTCAATGCTGGGAGTGTGTCCTAGCTCAATGTTGGAAGTGTGTCCTAGCTCAATGCTGGGAGTGTGTCCTAGCTCAATGCTGGGAGTGTGTCCTAGCTCAATGCTGGGAGTGTGTCCTAGCTCAATATTGGTAGTGTGTCCTAGCTCAATGTTGGGAGTGTGTCCTTGCTCAATGTTGGGAGTGTGTCCTAGCTCAATGCTGGGAGTGTGTCCTAGCTCAATGCTGGGAGTGTGTCCTAGCTCAATGTTGGGAGTGTGTCCTAGCTCAATGCTGGGAGTGTGTCCTAGCTCAATTCTGGGAGTGTGTCCAAGCTCAATGCTGGGAGTGTGTCCTAGCTCAATGTTGGAGTGTGTCCAGCTCAATGCTGGGAGTGTGTCCTAGCTCAATGCTGGGAGTGTGTCCTAGCTCAATGTTGGGAGTGTGTCCAAGCTCAATGCTGGGAGTGTGTCCTAGCTCTGTGCTAGAAGTGTGTCCTAGCTCAATGCTGGGAGTGTGTCCTAGCTCAATGCTGGGAGTGTGTCCAAGCTCAATGCTGGGAGTGTGTCCTAGCTCTGTGCTAGAAGTGTGTCCTAGCTCAATGTTGGGAGTGTGTCCTAGCTCAATGCTGGGAGTGTGTCCTAGCTCAATGTTGGGAGTGTGTCCAAGCTCAATGCTGGGAGTGTGTTCTAGCTCAGTGCTGGGAATGTGTCCTAGCTCAATGTTGGTAGTGTGTCCTAGCTCAATGTTGGGAGTTTGTCCTAGCTCAATGCTGGGAGTGTGTCCTACCTCAATGTTGGGAGTGTCCTAGCTCAATGTTGGGAGTGTGTCCTAGCTCAATGTTGGGAGTGTGTCCTAGCTCAATGCTGGGAGTGTGTCCTAGCTCAATGTTGGGAGTGTGTCCTTGCTCAATGCTGGGAGTGTGTCCTATCTTAATGCAGGGAGTGTGTCCTAGCTCAGTGTTGGGAGTGTGTCCTAGCTCAATGCTGGGAGTGTGTCCTAGCTCAATGCTGGGAGTGTGTCCTAGCTCAATGCTGGTAGTGTGTCCTATCTCAATGCTGGGAGTGTGTCCTAGCTCAATGTTGGGAGTGTGTCCTAGCTCAATGTTGGGAGTGTGTCCTAGCTCAATGCTGGGAGTGTGTCCTAGCTCAATGTTGGGAGTGTGTCCTAGCTCAATGTTGGGAGTGTGTCCTAGCTCAATGCTGGGAGTGTGTCCTAGCTCAATGTTAGAAGTGTGTCCTAGCTCAATGCTTGGAGTGTCTCCTAGCTCAATGCTGGGAGTGTGTCCTAGCTCAATGCTGGGAGTGTGTCCTAGCTCAATATTGGTAGTGTGTCCTAGCTCAATGTTGGGAGTGTGTCCTAGCTCAATGTTGGGAGTGTGTCCTAGCTCAATACTGGGAGTGTGTCCTAGCTCAATGCTGGGAGTGTGTCCTAGCTCAATGTTGGGAGTGTGTCCTTGATCAATGCTGGGAGTGTGCCCTAGCTCAATGCTGGGAGAGTGTCCAAGCTCAATGCTGGGAGTGTGTCCTTGCTCAATGTTGGGAGTGTGTCCTAGCTCAATGCTGGGAGTGTGTCCTAGCTCAATGCTTGGAGTGTGTCCTAGCTCAATGCTGGGAGTGTGTCCTAGCTCAATGCTGGGAGTGTGTCCTAGCTCAATATTGGGAGTGTGTCCTTGCTCAATGTTGGGAGTGTGTCCTAGCTCAATGTTGGGAGTGTGTCCTAGCTCAATGCTGGGAGTGTGTCCTAGCTCAATGCTGGGAGTGTGTCCTAGCTCAATGCTGGGAGTGTGTCCTAGCTCAATATTGGGAGTGTGTCCTTGATCAATGCTGGGAGTGTGCCCTAGCTCAATGTTGGGAGTGTGTCCTAGATCAATGCTGGGAGTGTGTCCTAGCTCAATGCTGGGAGTGTATCCTAGCTCAATGCTGGGAGTGTGTCCTAGCTCAATACTGGGAGTGTGTCCTAGCTCAGTGCTGGGAATGTGTCCTAGCTCAATGTTGGGAGTGTGTCCTAGCTCAATGTTGGGAGTGTGTCCTAGCTCAATGTTGGGAGTGTGTCCTAGCTCAATGTTGGGAGTGTCCTAGCTCAATGTTGGGAGTGTGTCCTAGCTCAATGTTGGGAGTGTGTCCTAGCTCAATGCTGGGAGTGTGTCCTAGCTCAATGTTGGGAGTGTGTCCTAGAACAATGCTGGGAGTGTGTCCTATCTCAATGCTGGGAGTGTGTCCTAGCTCAATTTTGGGAGTGTCCTAGCTCAATGTTGGGAGTGTGTCCTCGCTCAATGTTGGGAGTGTGTCCTAGCTCAATGCTGGGAGTGTGTCCTAGCTCAATGTTGGGAGTGTGTCCTAGCTCAATGCTGGGAGTGTGTCCTAGCTCAATGTTGGGAGTGAGTCCTAGCTCAATGTTGGGAGTGTGTCCTAGCTCAATGCTGGGAGTGTGTCCTTGCTCAATGTTGGGAGTGTGTCCTAGCTCAATGCTGGGAGTGTGTCCTAGCTCAATGTTGGGAGTGTGTCCTAGCTCAATGCTGGGAGTGTGTCCTAGCTCAATATTGGTAGTGTGTCCTAGCTCAATGTTGGGAGTATGTCCTTGCTCAATGTTGGGAGTGTGTCCTAGCTCAATGCTGGGGGTGTGTCCTAGCTCAATGTTGGGAGTGTGTCCTAGCTCAATGCTGGGAGTGTGTCCTAGCTCAATTCTGGGAGTGTGTCCAAGCTCAATGCTGGGAGTGTGTCCTAGCTCAATGTTGGGAGTGTGTCCAGCTCAATGCTGGGAGTGTGTCCTAGCTCAATGCTGGGAGTGGGTCCTAGCTCAATGCTGGGAGTGTGTCCTAGCTCAGTGCTGGGAGTGTGTCCTAGCTCAATGCTGGGAGTGTGTCCTAGCTCAATGCTGGGAGTGTGTCCTAGCTCAATGCTGGGAGTGTGTCCAAGCTCAATGCTGGGAGTGTGTCCTAGCTCTGTGCTAGAAGAGTGTCCTAGCTCAATGCTGGGAGTGTGTCCTAGCTCAATGCTGGGAGTGTGTCCAAGCTCAATGCTGGGAGTGTGTCATAGCTCTGTGCTAGAAGTGTGTCCTAGCTCAATGTTGGGAGTGTGTCCTAGCTCAATGTTGGGAGTGTGTCCTAGCTCAATGCTGGGAGTGTGTCCTAGCTCAATGCTGGGAGTGTGTCCTAGCTCAATGTTGGGAGTGTGTCCTAGCTCAATGCTGGGAGTGTGTCCTAGCTCAATGGTGGGAGTGTGTCCTAGCTCAATGCTGGGAGTGTGTCCTAGCTCAATGTTGGGAGTGTGTCCTAGCTCAATGTTGGGAGTGTGTCCTAGCTCAATGCTGGGAGTGTGTCCTAGCTCAATGTTGGGAGTGTGTCCTAGCTCAATGTTGGGAGTGTGTCCTAGCTCAATGCTGGGAGTGTGTCCTAGCTCAATGTTAGGAATGTGTCCTAGCTCAATGCTTGGAGTGTGTCCTAGCTCAATGCTGGGAGTGTGTCCTTGCTCAATGCTGGGAGTGTGTCCTAGCTCAATATTGGTAGTGTGTCCTAGCTCAATGTTGGGAGTGTGTCCTAGCTCAATGTTGGGAGTGTGTCCTAGCTCAATGCTGGGAGTGTGTCCTAGCTCAATGTTGTGAGTGTGTCCTTGATCAATGCTGGGAGTGTGCTCTAGCTCAATGCTGGGAGAGTGTCCAAGCTCAATGCTGGGAGCGTGTCCTAGCTCAATGTTGAGAGTGTGTCCTAGCTCAATGCTGGGAGTGTGTCCTAGCTCAATGCTTGGAGTGTGTCCTAGCTCAATGCTGGGAGTGTGTCCTAGCTCAATGCTGGGAGTGTGTCCTAGCTCAATATTGGTAGTGTGTCCTAGCTCAATGTTGGGAGTGTGTCCTAGCTCAATGTTGGGAGTGTGTCCTAGCTCAATGCTGGGAGTGTGTCCTAGCTCAATGCTTGGAGTGTGTCCTAGCTCAATGTTGGGAGTGTGTCCTTGATCAATGCTGGGAGTGTGCCCTAGCTCAATGCTGGGAGTGTGTCCAAGCTCAATGCTGGGAGTGTGTCCTAGCTCAATGTTGGGAGTGTGTCCTAGCTCAATGCTGGGAGTGTGTCCTAGCTCAATGCTGGGAGTGTGTCCTAGCTCAATGCTGGGAGTGTGTCCTAGCTCAATGCTGGGAGTGTGTCCTAGCTCAGTGCTGGGAATGTGTCCTAGCTCAATGTTGGGAGTATGTCCTAGCTCAATGTTGGGAGTGTGTCCTAGCTCAATGCTGGGAGTGTGTCCTAGCTCAATGTTGGGAGTGTCCTAGCTCAATGTTGGGAGTGTGTCCTAGCTCAATGTTGGGAGTGTGTCCTAGCTCAATGCTGGCAGTGTGTCCTAGCTCAATGTTGGGAGTGTGTCCTAGCTCAATGCTGGGAGTGTGTCCTATCTCAATGCTGGGAGTGTGTCCTAGCTCAATGCTGGGAGTGTGTCCTAGCTCAATGTTGGGAGTATGTCCAAGCTCAATGATGGGAGTGTGTCCTAGCTAAATGCTGGGAGTGTGTCCTAGCTCAATTCTGGGAGTGTGTCCTAGCTCAATGTTGGGAGTGTGTCCTAGCTCAATGTTGGGAGTATGTCCAAGCTCAATGATGGGAGTGTGTCCTATCTCAATACTGGGAGTGTGTCCTAGCTCAATGCTGGGAGTGTGTCCTAGCTCAGTGTTGGGAGTGTGTCCTAGCTCAATGCTGGGAGTGTGTCCTAGCTCAATGCTTGGAGGGTGTCCTAGCTCAATGTTGGGAGTGTGTCCTAGCTCAATGCTGGGAGTGTGTCCTAGCTCAATGCTGGGAGTCTGTCCTAGCTCAATGTTGGGAGTGTGTCCTTGATCAATGCTGGGAGTGTGCCCTAGCTCAATGCTGGGAGTGTGTCCAAGCTCAATGCGGGGAGTGTGTCCTAGCTCAATGCTGGGAGTCTGTCCTAGCTCAATGTTGGGAGTGTGTCCTTGATCAATGTTGGGAGTTTGTCCTAGCTCAATGCTGGGAGTGTGTCCTAGCTCAATGCTGGGAGTGTGTCCTAGCTCAATGTTGGGAGTGTGTCCTAGCTCAGTGCTGGGAATGTGTCCTAGCTCAATGTTGGGAGTGTGTCCTAGCTCAATGTTGGGAGTGTGTCCTAGCTCAAAGCTGGGAGTGTGTCCTAGCTCAATGTTGGGAGTGTCCTAGCTCAATGTTGGGAGTGTGTCCTAGCTCAATGTTGGGAGTGTGTCCTAGCTCAATGCTGGGAGTGTGTCCTAGCTCAATGTTGGGAGTGTGTCCTAGCTCAATGCTGGGAGTGTGTCCTATCTCAATGCTGGGAGTGTGTCCTAGCTCAATGCTGGGAGTGTGTCCTAGCTCAATGTTGGGAGTGTGTCCAAGCTCAATGATGGGATTGTGTCCTAGCTCAATGCTGAGAGTGTGTCCTAGCTCAATTCTGGGAGTGTGTCCTAGCTCAATGTTGGGAGTGTGTCCTAGCTCAATGTTAGGAGTGTGTCCTAGCTCAATGATGGGAGTGTGTCCTATCTCAATGCTGATAGTGTGTCCTAGCTCAATGTTGGGAGTGTGTCCTAGCTCAGTGTTGGGAGTGTGTCCTAGCTCAATGCTGGGAGTGTGTCCTAGCTCAATGTTGGGAGTGTGTCCTAGCTCAATGTTGGGAGTGTGTCCTAGCTCAATGCTGGGAGTGTGTCCTGTCTCAATGCTGGGAGTGTGTCCTAGCTCTATGTTGGGAGTGTGTCCTAGCTCAATGTTGGGAGTGTGTCCTAGCTCAATGCTGGGAGTGTGTCCTAGCTCAATGCTGGGAGTGTATCCTAGCTCAATGTTGGGAGTGTGTCCTAGCTCAGTGTTGGGAGTGTGTCCTAGCTCAGTGCTGGGAGTGTGTCCTAGCTCAATGTTGGGAATGTGTCCTAGCTCAATGCTGGGAGTGTGTCCTAGCTCAATGTTGGGAGTGTGTCCTAGCTCAATGCTGGGAGTGTGTCCTAGCTCAATGTTGGGAGTGTGTCCTAGCTCAATGCTGGTTATATTCCTATTCCCACTGGTTATATTCCTATTCCCACTGTTGGTATTCCCACTGGTTGCATTTCCACTGTCTGTATCCCCACTGGTTGTTTTCCCACTGTTAGTATTCCCACTAGATATATTCCCACTGTTAGTATTCACACTGTATATACTCTCAGCATATATACCCTCATTCACTTCATGTGTATATAACTTTGTGTGAAAATATTCAAATATATTAAATCTAGTTTAGGCATAAAGTAGCAATGTTCTCATTATGTCTCAGATTTCTATGTAAAATCATCACCGTTTTAAAGAAATAACTTCTTCGCCAGGGAGTTTCATTTGCATTTATTCATTGGTATGAAAGAGCGAGTTAAGAGCAGAGCATATAGAGGCTATCTGCAAGCAAATGAGTATACTCGGAAAGGCGGTATATATGCAAATTATGAACGAAGTTTTATGAATAGGAAACTAAATTGACTACATAGGAATTCTTCATGGCAAGACGAGTATAGAATGATGAGAATTTATAAATATTACGCTGAATTTAGCCTAATTTGATACTTGAATCTGTACTGTGT
This sequence comes from Cherax quadricarinatus, assembly GCF_038502225.1. Lineage (NCBI taxonomy): Eukaryota > Metazoa > Arthropoda > Malacostraca > Decapoda > Parastacidae > Cherax > Cherax quadricarinatus. The sequence continues at coordinate 52,908,764 of NC_091299.1, read as the reverse complement.
TTTCTCTCTCTCTCTCTCTCTCTCTCTCTCTCTCTCTCTCTCTCTCTCTCCCTCATATATTTTTTTTATTTATTATCACACTGGCCGATTCCCACCAAGGCAGGGTGGCCCGAAAAAGAAAAACTTTCACCATCATTCACTCCATCACTGTCTTGCCAGAAGGGTGCTTTACACTACAGTTTTTAAACTGCAACATTAACACCCCTCCTTCAGAGTGCAGGCACTGTACTTCCCATCTCCAGGACTCAAGTCCGGCCTGCCGGTTTCCCTGAATCCCTTCATAAATGTTACTTTGCTCACACTCCAACAGCACGTCAAGTATTGAAAACCATTTGTCTCCATTCACTCCTATCAAACACGCTCACGCATGCCTGCTGGAAGTCCAAGCCCCTCGCACACAAAACCTCCTTTACCCCCTCCCTCCAACCCTTCCTAGGCCGACCCCTACCCCGCCTTCCTTCCACTACAGACTGATACACTCTTGAAGTCATTCTGTTTCGCTCCATTCTCTCTACATGTCCGAACCACCTCAACAACCCTTCCTCAGCCCTCTGGACAACAGTTTTGGTAATCCCGCACCTCCTCCTAACTTCCAAACTACGAATTCTCTGCATTATATTCACACCACACATTGCCCTCAGACACGACATCTCCACTGCCTCCAGCCTTCTCCTCGCTGCAACATTCATCACCCACGCTTCACACCCATATAAGAGCGTTGGTAAAACTATACTCTCATACATTCCCCTCTTTGCCTCCAAGGACAAAGTTCTTTGTCTCCACAGACTCCTAAGTGCACCACTCACTCTTTTTCCCTCATCAATTCTATGATTCACCTCATCTTTCATAGACCCATCCGCTGACACGTCCACTCCCAAATATCTGAATACGTTCACCTCCTCCATACTCTCTCCCTCCAATCTGATATTCAATATTTCATCACCTAATCTTTTTGTTATCCTCATAACCTTACTCTTTCCTGTATTCACCTTTAATTTTCTTCTTTTGCACACCCTACCAAATTCATCCACCAATCTCTGCAACTTCTCTTCAGAATCTCCCAAGAGCACAGTGTCATCAGCAAAGAGCAGCTGTGACAACTCCCACTTTGTGTGTGATTCTTTATCTTTTAACTCCACGCCTCTTGCCAAGACCCTCGCATTTACTTCTCTTACAACCCCATCTATAAATATATTAAACAACCACGGTGACATCACACATCCTTGTCTAAGGCCTACTTTTACTGGGAAAAAATTTCCCTCTTTCCTACATACTCTAACTTGAGCCTCACTATCCTCGTAAAAACTCTTCACTGCTTTCAGTAACCTACCTCCTACACCATACACTTGCAACATCTGCCACATTGCCCCCCTATCCACCCTGTCATACGCCTTTTCCAAATCCATAAATGCCACAAAGACCTCTTTAGCCTTATCTAAATACTGTTCACTTATATGTTTCACTGTAAACACCTGGTCCACACACCCCCTACCTTTCCTAAAGCCTCCTTGTTCATCTGCTATCCTATTCTCCGTCTTACTCTTAATTCTTTCAATTATAACTCTACCATACACTTTACCAGGTACACTCAACAGACTTATCCCCCTATAATTTTTGCACTCTCTTTTATCCCCTTTGCCTTTATACAAAGGAACTATGCATGCTCTCTGCCAATCCCTAGGTACCTTACCCTCTTCCATACATTTATTAAATAATTGCACCAACCACTCCAAAACTATATCCCCACCTGCTTTTAACATTTCTATCTTTATCCCATCAATCCCGGCTGCCTTGCCCCCTTTCATTTTACCTACTGCCTCACGAACTTCCCCCACACTCACAACTGGCTCTTCCTCACTCCTACAAGATGTTATTCCTCCTTGCCCTATACACGAAATCACAGCTTCCCTATCTTCATCAACATTTAACAATTCCTCAAAATATTCCCTCCATCTTCCCAATACCTCTAACTCTCCATTTAATAACTCTCCTCTCCTATTTTTAACTGACAAATCCATTTGTTCTCTAGGCTTTCTTAACTTGTTAATCTCACTCCAAAACTTTTTCTTATTTTCAACAAAATTTGTTGATAACATCTCACCCACTCTCTCATTTGCTCTCTTTTTACATTGCTTCACCACTCTCTTAACTTCTCTCTTTTTCTCCATATACTCTTCCCTCCTTGCATCACTTCTACTTTGTAAAAACTTCTCATATGCTAACTTTTTCTCCCTTACTACTCTCTTTACATCATCATTCCACCAATCGCTCCTCTTCCCTCCTGCACCCACTTTCCTGTAACCACAAACTTCTGCTGAACACTCTAACACTACATTTTTAAACCTACCCCATACCTCTTCGACCCCATTGCCTATGCTCTCATTAGCCCATCTATCCTCCAATAGCTGTTTATATCTTACCCTAACTGCCTCCTCTTTTAGTTTATAAACCTTCACCTCTCTCTTCCCTGATGCTTCTATTCTCCTTGTATCCCATCTACCTTTTACTCTCAGTGTAGCTACAACTAGAAAGTGATCTGAAAGTGATATATTATATATATATATAATATAGGGAGGTACCACCTCTAGAACTGTCATGGGGACCCTCATCCTCAGAGAAAAGAATAAACTTGCTTCAGGGAAAACTCAAGATTCTCCCTGAAGCTGTTTGAGAATTTTCTCCTACCACCCCCTATATTATGTATATATATTTTATTTAAAGACAAAATACATTGACGAAACATTCACAAAAATACATATATATATATATATATATATATATATATATATATATATATATACACTGATCTCTGGCTGAAGGAGACTCGAACCTACGAACCTTGGAACAAGGTACGCAGTGCTATACCCACACTGGACCAATACCTTGGCGCCGAGCACAATGCTAGACGTTGATCCAAGGCAGCCAGCAAGGTAGGGGATGAGATAAAAAGCTGTAAGCCTTCTCCCTGAAAGCTGGCTGCCTTGGATCAACGTCTAGCATTGTGCTAGGCGCCAAGGTATTGGTCCAGTGTGGTGAGAATGGTATAGCACTGCATACCTTGTTCCAAGGTTCGTAGGTTCGAGTCTCCTTCAGCTAGAGATCAGTGTTTGTGTATATTTCTCCTGCTCTTGCGAATTCCATGCATATATATGTATATATATATATATGGCATGCAAAGAGTATGTTACCATTTATTCGGCGTATGTCACACTCCCACATAGGCTGTCTCCAAATCAGGAAACCGGGTGCTAGGGGTTTAACGATCGATAGGGTACCTGTAGTTAAATCAATACCTTGGTTCATTAGCCAATCACATGCAAGCCCGCCAAAGCTGAAGCAACGTGGTTCACTTGCGGTAAGCATTGGCAGACTTGCCTACCTGCTGGTTGAGTACAGTGCACTCTCTCTGTCACCGTCGTGTATGCTTATTATTATTCCATCTGTACATAGTGTACATACCTGTATATAGTGGATGACGGCAAATATACGTTATAGTCTACTGCTAAGTTTGTTTGCTCCAATTCCCATTACGACCAGGTCTCACAGGCCATTTATTACCATTGTTGAAAGTAATATAATGCCACGCCGAATAGGTAAAACTGGACAATTAGCAAGAACTCATTTAAAATTAAGAGTTTCCTAAAATTTTCTCTTATACGTTTTAAGATATTTTTTTCTTCATTTATGTTAATGTAAAAATTCATAATTTTGTTCCAAAAGAACCTTAGAAAACTTACCTAACCTTATTATAACAACAGCAATTTAATTTAGCCTAATCCAAGTAAATATATTTTAGATAAGTTTACAGTAATTTAATAATAAACAAACGCAATGAAATACATTTTCTTCGTTAAGTTGAGAATGATTTTCGCGAAATGTTGTATACACATATTTTCACTTTCCTTATACGGCAAGAAGAGCGTTGGTGTTTAAGCAAAAATCGCAGGTTTTACCTATTCGGCACGACACACACACACACACACACACACACACACACACACACACACACACACACACACACACACACACACACACACACATATATATATATATATATATATATATATATATATATATATATATCTATATATATATATTATACATGAGTTTACTAAAACATGGGCAAAACATAATGATGGGGCACCTGTTCCCCCGACAGTCTTCAAACGCATGCTATCCATAAAAAATTTAAACTTTGTACATGAATATACACATTCTAAGAAAAACGACACAATGTTTCACAAGACATTCTTTAGATGATGTGTCAATGGAGAGTTAGGTAAACATCGTCTAAAATAATGCTCAGTTTAGAGCGAAAATTCAGTCAGCTAAAATGAAGTCTTGTTTTGGATTTGGATTCTAGTTGCTCGAGTCACTATCCTCAGAAAATTCATGACAATGGTAATCACCGACGCATCCCTAATTTCAACTAGGAACATGACAATGTCCTCCAAGCAGTACGTCTGCAGGTAAGCTGTGACACATTTGTTAGACTGTGAGCTGCTGGTACCCCAGTCTGACTTTTCAGCACATCATCGAAGCAGCCTGAGTGATGTGCTGATAAGCACATTATCCAGGCTTAGCACATAGTAAAATCACGCCGGGAACTCTTACGAGAGATTTACAGATTTCTTCTGGTTCGCATGACCCTCAGTGTTTAGGTTGTCGAGGAGTGAAGACTGAAGCATAGTGAGCTGAAGTCTCGCGTCACCAATGCTACCTTGAAATTTGTCCAGACATGTACGGAATGAATGTTATTAAGTACACAAATATGAAAGCAATTTGTACGTGTATGCTACTGGTTGGATGGTGGTAGCAACTAATCACGCAAATACGCTGGCTAGTGATAACTACAAAGCAAGTTAGTGGCTGGACGGTAGCAGCAACTAACAATGAATGCAGCATTTCATGCAGTTTGAAAAGTTAGGAATGTACAGCTAGAAATAATAAACTTTCCAAATAAAACAAGTCACTGATTCGACTAAATCAGTTATCACAGAGAATGTGCATCAATTATCATTAGCGCGGCCACCTGATTGGGTGATTTACATCCGTGGAGACAGGTTGATTATTATTATTATTATTATTATTATTATTATTATTATTATTATTATCTCAACTGATGTTGTTTTACTTTTTTGGTGTTCTATTAGTACTATTATTATTATTAACTGATGTTTCCTTCTTTTCGGTATTTTATTATTATCATTATTATTATTATTCTTGGAAAGGCTAAACCGGGAGGGAAGACAGATTGCCTGGTAAATACGGGTAATAAGGTATGATCCTTGGGAACGGAGAGGTCCAGTTCCTTGGAACATGAGCACTTCCCCAGCATCAAACTGTAACTGATTTCATCAACAATGTGAACAACACACTTCTCATACCAACAACAACTAAACCAACCAGGCTGACTGAGACAAGTGCAACCATAATAGACCATATATGGACCAATATACTAGCCTCCCTTAAGTCAGGGATAATCACAGACAGCACTACTGACCACTACCCAACCTTCCTATTAACAAATATTAGTAAGCCACTACTCGAATACAACAAAGTTTCATTTAGACTCCATGAGGCCTCAAAAAGGAATTTCACAGCAGACCTAGAGACAGTTGACTGGCCTACAGAATTCTCCAGTGCCAATGGTATTGACGACTGGACAGACACTTTTCTTGACAAAATACTTAGACTATACAACAAACATTGTCCTATAAAAACGAAACAGATCACGAATAAACGGCTCGGTTGCCCATGGCTAACCAGCAGCATTCTGAAATCCATTGACAAGAAACACCAATATGAAAAGTGTCATGCCCCTATTGTTAACCTTCCTTTAATATTACATTGCGGTTATTTCCTTTAATAGCTAAATTGGAAATGAACGTCCTTGTATTATTAAGACTAATTCTTATTAACAATTATTATAATTTATGTAACATGGCCATGATAAGTTTAATTGGAGGTATAGTAACCTGCCTGCCGCCCGGTGTGCCGGTGTATAGTTAGCCGTGATGTTTGATGGTTATACCCCCCTTCCCCCCCCCCCCTTTTATGTTCAACTACTCTACTGAGTGTTGATGAGTCACGTCACGTGACCCACTTTACGTGTATGCTCAAGGTTGAGGGACAAGCAGTGAAGAAGTAGCAGCCAACGAGAACACTCCTGCTCGTCTCTGGTAACTGGCCAAGGTTTATTAGCCGGCCTGGACATATTCTGTTTTATTCTGACTGCTTCCAATTAGGAAACAAGACTTTATACATTAAAGTAATCTCCATATATATGTTATATCTAGGATCTCCTCCTAATCGTCTGTTTTGGAAAGCCTTATGTATATATTGGATACTATAGAAGAAACATGTGTTCTTAACTTATATACGATAATTCGTATATTATAACTGGCTTTTGTTATATTATGAATATACTTAATTAAAATTAGGCATTCCGGAGGATCATTATTATTACCCTAACCTCTCTGACCAAAATTGTTATGCTCTAAAAAGGAAATAGTGGTTACAATACTTGGAGTGTAACAAAAAGCAATATAGACAGGGCTTAATACACAAAGATATTCTTAAACAATATTAAACAGTTCTCACCAAATTAATAAAGAAAGCCAAACAACTGTACTACTCCAGCAGATTCACTGACACAAGAGGAGATATAAAAAAAAAGACCTGGAAAACACTTTCTCAGATTCTGGGGACCCACAAACTGAGAAAACCAAGAATATTGTTCTAGATGAATGGTTCAGAGAACCGACATGTTGATAAATTAGACACATGTGCAACTCTTGGGTATCTTTATTGAGGAAACGTTTCGCCACACAGTGGCTTCACTAAACCTCATGAAACACCACTGCATCCCACTGATACAGCTAACAAGATAAACGACTTCTCAAAAATGGGATCTAATCTCGCCAGTAAAATCCCACGTACCAATGCCCGTGCCGGGGACTACCTAGATGGGAATTTCCCAAAATTCCTTCTATCTTGTACCAACTGAGCCCACGGAAGTCATCGCGATCATCAAGTCACTTAAAAATAACTCGGGGAATCTGTCTCATGTGCCACCATTATTATACATGCGAGCGGCCCATGTCCTTTCGCATGCTATTACATTACTTTTTAACAAGTCACTAGAAACTAGCACTTTCCCGATACTACTCAAGACAGCAAGGGTTACACCAATACATAAAGGTGGTGACCCTACAGACGTAAACAACTATAGGCCAATATCAAACTTACCATTGCTATCCAAAATCTTCGAGAAACTCGTGCACAGGAGACTATATTCATTTATAACGTCACAAAACATACTCAACTCCTGCCAATTTGGATTCAGGAAAAATAAAAGCACTAATGATGCAATTATAAAAATGCTAGACCTGCTTTACACAGCATTGGAAAATAAGGAATATCCACTAGGAATTTTTATTGGCCTAAGAAAAGCGTTTGACACAGAAGACCACGGCATCCTACTCCACAAACTTGACCACTATGGTATAAGAGGCCATGCGCTTGCATATTTTAAATCCTACCTTTCTAATAGGTATCAGTATGTCACCATTAAAGACACAGCCTCATCAATACGGCCACTTGATACTGGAGTTCGGCAGGGAAGTGTCCTTGGACCCCTGCTCTTCCTCATTTACATCGATGATCTTCCAAACATATCTCAACACCTGTAACCCATTCTCTTTGCTGGCGACACGACTTATGTCATCTCCCACCCTAATCTTGCCACCCTCAACACCATTGTTAACGAGGAGCTGCTCAAAATATCAACTTGGATGACAGCCAATAAACTTACGCTTAACATTGGCAAAACCTACTATATTATGTTTTGTAGCAGAGCAGGTGTTGCGCAACTTAACATTAAGATCGACAACACTCTAATAGCCAGACATAATGAGGGCAAATTCCTTGGCCTATACCTCAACAATAACCTAAATTTCAGCACCCATATCCAACACATAACAAAAAAAGTATCCGAAACGGTGGGGATCATCTCCAAGATACGATACTACGTGCCTCAAACTGCCCTTCTCACACTATACCATTCACTTATATATCCATACCTCGCCTATGCTATCTGTGCTTGGGGTTCAACTGCAGCAACACACCTAAAGCCAATAATAACCCAACAAAAAGCCGCAGTAAGAATAATCACTAAATCCCATCCCTGGCAACACACTCCCCCACTCTTCATAGATCTAAACTGTTCAGAACATCCACACTTACTACTGTGCAATCTATATCTACAGAACCTTAAATTCCAATATTAACCTTGACCTAAAATGCTTTCTTGATAGTTGTGACAGGATCCACAGGCATAACACCAGACACAAACATCTCTATGACATTCCCCGTGTTCGACTAAACCTTTACAAAAATTCAATGTATTTCAAAGGACCTAAAATCTGGAACACCCTACCTGAAAACTCTAGAACTGCAGACACATTCATCACTTTCAAAACTACAGTTAGAAAACATCTTATCTCCCTGATCCACCCCGACAACTAGCTACATGATAACCACCTGGTGGTTCACAATTACACTCACTCACCCACTGACTATAAACCCAGAAATACTAATCTTAATCTTAAAATAATAAATCCTAACTAGTCATAAGTTTGCCTATGATACTCCAATATAGACAATTTGTATTGTTCCAAAACAAAAGCATTCACATTGCTAAACTCACAAATTATGATGTAGTCACTTAGCCTTAATACCATAATCTGTAAGGATTTAATGTTAAGAATTAATCTAAGTCTGCTCGAAATGCCTAGCCAGGCTAGGTGACCTAGTGTCCCCCTCTGTAATTAGTATTTTATAACCTGTAAACCACACAATACCCAAAACCTGTAAATCCCAAATTGTAACCCTTATAGAGAATAAACTTGAATTGAATAGGTACCTCCCTCTCCCCTTGAAGCGACGAACGCAACATAGATGTTATAAAGCCTTTGGCCCCAATTTCAAGACTAATAAAAATTGCTAAAAATGTTATGTAAACTGAGCTGTTTCATACTGCGTAAATTTTAGCAAGATAAGGTTAGTGTGTTATGTTAATTGTTTTGCATAATTAAAAATTATAATATTAAACATTTGCACGAATTTAGGTTGTCTTCAAGAGCAAATTTTCCGGTGATCCTGTAAATGTGAGCTTATGGTAAACTTCTGTATATAAACTACTTTGTATTACGCATTCCTCTAATACAGTCATTTATATGCTACCTAATTTTCAAATACTGTACTATCAACTACCTTCCCGTGATCAGAAGGTTCTATTTCTATTTAAATGAATCTGGTTCTGTAGTTATTCTACTAGTTGCAGACAGTTGATCCTCGATGTGTAAAATATGGTCCTGGCTCCGTGAAAATTGTCTTAGCTCAGATAAAATTATCCAAGCACCAGTAAATGATTCTGACAAAGTTCTTCTGTAATTCAGCTCATTAAAGGTTGAAGAACTGTTTGAGTGAAATCATATAAAATTTAATAACTGTAAAAAGAGACAAATGCGCTCAAATCCGTCCAGAACCCTTTAACGTAATCCCTTCTGTTTGGTAAACAGTAGCCTTCCAGGGAAGTATTACTGTCCTCTCTTAGCTCTGGCTGGTAACGGGACAACTGGATAACTTTAATCAGACTTAATTACTGGAATGAATTTGGAAGGGATGTAGTAAATAAATGCCAAGTAAATACATGATTTTAGTAATAAACATGAAATAGGCCAAAATTGCTACTGATAAGTAACACAAGTAAATCGAAGTGAGAATGCAAGACGAAAGAGCTGCGTCTTGCACTCGCACAAAACACAGATACAAGAGCAGGTATGAACAATCCTGAGATGATAAAAACCTATAAAACCAGAAAGAAGTTTGAAGGTGTGGCCAGGAGCTCTAACTTAAGACCTGGAAGCATACACACATGCACGTTGTGAAGAGTCGGGGCACACAGATTATAAAGCACATCCCCGGAGACACACAACTGAATATCCAGTACAACCAGTCCTCGCTCAGCACATCTCTATGTAGCTTTCAGGAATTTCCACATAAAGTCAGTCCTAACCTTTTGTATAACGTATGCCGAACTCATCTTAGAGTATGTTATATACTCACTTAATGAAGCATGCTAAAAAAAATATTTAAAATTACTATGGCATTCAACTAGGATAGTTCTAGAGCTAAAGTTATAAGCTAGACGTGGGCAAATGCTGCTCTCGAGCCGCATACAATGTGAGGCTCCCGAGATATTATTGGGTTTCATAGTTATTTTTTCCAAAAAATTTATATTAATAATCTGTTGTAGTATAGTGTGCACCAATGTTAGAATATTTTATGTATATAGGGGTAATTCACATTATCTTTCCAAACATCCAAATGCAGTATGTGTCCAAACTGCTGTTTCCCTGAGCATAATCAAAATACGTTTTAAACAAGTACTGATGATGCAACTGGACTCTGTGCCATTACTGAAGCTTCATGCAGTAGACACAAGTGTTTGCAGCGGTAAAGGAACATAAATAACCGGCGCAGTGCGGTACAGATAAGTATTTTTCTGATTAATAAATACTTAAGACTGATTTTAGTAAAAATTATAGAAACCTTGTTTAAAATGACCGAGCAACAGAAGACTATAAAACGGAAATACGAACAAAAGTGTTTAACCAACAATGGGAGAACGATTTTGCTGTTACTATTAAGAGTGAAAAGATTCTCTGCCTCAACTTTCATAGAATCATCAACCACTTTAAAGCCAGTAATGTCAAGCATCACCATGAATGTAACCATCAAAAAATTGCATCTGAATTTCTTCCTGAATCAGAACTGCGAGAAAAATAAGATAAAAATTTTCAAATCTAATTTAGTCACTCAACAAAATAGCCTACTATAAAGATTTTTTATTATTTATAAATAAAATTTTAAAATAATTAATTTTTGTGGTTCTTGAATATTTAGAAATGTATAAAAATATTATGTGTCTCTTATCGAAGAGCTTGCCCACCCCCGTTATAAGCTATGAGGACAGGTCAAATTTACTGAATTTGGTGATATGAAAAAAAGAAGAAACAGGAAAAAACCTGATAGTAACATTCAATATACTCAGAGGAATTAATAGGGTAGACAAAGATAGAGTGGAGGCGGCAAACCGGTACATTGAAGGGACTAATAAATCTGTGATCTGTCAGAAAGTACATCGTCAACATCAGGGTGGTCGGAAAGTGTAATGATCTGGACGAGGTAGTAGTAGAAGCAGGTTTCATACTTAGTTTTAATACGGGAGACAAACACACACACACACACACACACACACACACACACACACACACACACACACACACACACACACACACACACACACACACACACACACACACACACATACACACACACACACACACACACACACACACACACACACACACACACACACACACACACACACACGCACACACAGGCCTAGTGTCTAATCGACATGCGCCTAGGACAAAATGGTAACTAACAGTCGTCGAATAAAGGGACACCTTTTTAAACAGTTGAAACTAGGTTGCCGAGTTTTGCAAATTATTGGATTTATTCCAGGATGCTGGGAGTGAGTCCTACAACTTTGATCATGGATCACCTGCACATGACAATTGTTCCTAGAATCTAGTCCTAGTTACCCTACACTACCGTTCAAAATTTGAGGCCGATCGGATAAGGCCTCGTGTTATGAGCGAAATAAAAACGAAGCAGAGAAAGAAAAAAAAAATCTTAGAGCCACTTGGGGCATTTCTGAATATCTAATTGTGTTGATTGGGAAGCGTTAAACACATAGGGATCATGCAGTCAGGAAGAGCAGTCCCACTTCCTTGAATCAAGAGCCCAGTACCATACTTAAGAAACCCCCTTGAAGGGTAAGTACAGTGAGGCAGTATTATCCTGCAATACACTGATAATGTACTTGTGTACTGTTATGATACTGTTACTAATACAATGAAGTACAGTGTAACTGGGAGACAGTGTGTACTGGACAGTGTCATGAAGTGTGTACTGGACAGTGTCATGAAGTGTGTACTGGACAGTGTCATGAAGTGTGTACTGGACAGTGTCATGAAGTGTGTACTGGACAGTGTCATGAAGTGTGTACTGGACAGTGTCATGAAGTGTGTACTGGACAGTGTCATGAAGTGTGTACTGGACAGTGTCATGAAGTGTGTACTGGACAGTGTCATGAAGTGTGTACTGGACAGTGTCATGAAGTGTGTACTGGACAGTGTCATGAAGTGTGTACTGGACAGTGTCATGAAGTGTGTACTGGACAGTGTCATGAAGTGTGTACTGGACAGTGTCATGAAGTGTGTACTGGACAGTGTCATGAAGCGTGTACTGGACAGTGTCATGAAGTGTGTACTGGACAGTGTCATGAAGTGTGTACTGGACAGTGTCATGAAGTGTGTACTGGACAGTGTCATGAAGCGTGTACTGGACAGTGTCATGAAGTGTGTACTGGACAGTGTCATGAAGTGTGTACTGGACAGTGTCATGAAGTGTGTACTGGACAGTGTCATGAAGTGTGTACTGGACAGTGTCATGAAGCGTGTACTGGACAGTGTCATGAAGTGTGTACTGGACAGTGTCATGAAGTGTGTACTGGACAGTGTCATGAAGCGTGTACTGGACAGTGTCATGAAGTGTGTACTGGACAGTGTCATGAAGTGTGTACTGGACAGTGTCATGAAGTGTGTACTGGACAGTGTCATGAAGTGTGTACTGGACAGTGTCATGAAGTGTGTACTGGACAGTGTCATGAAGTGTGTACTGGACAGTGTCATGAAGTGTGTACTGGACAGTGTCATGAAGTGTGTACTGGACAGTGTCATGAAGCGTGTACTGGACAGTGTCATGAAGCGTGTACTGGACAGTGTCATGAAGTGTGTACTGGACAGTGTCATGAAGCGTGTACTGGACAGTGTCATGAAGCGTGTACTGGACAGTGTCATGAAGCGTGTACTGGACAGTGTCATGAAGTGTGTACTGGACAGTGTCATGAAGTGTGTACTGGACAGTGTCATGAAGTGTGTACTGGACAGTGTCATGAAGTGTGTACTGGACAGTGTCATGAAGTGTGTACTGGACAGTGTCATGAAGCGTGTACTGGACAGTGTCATGAAGCGTGTACTGGACAGTGTCATGAAGTGTGTACTGGACAGTGTCATGAAGCGTGTACTGGACAGTGTCATGAAGCGTGTACTGGACAGTGTCATGAAGCGTGTACTGGACAGTGTCATGAAGCGTGTACTGGACAGTGTCATGAAGTGTGTACTGGACAGTGTCATGAAGTGTGTACTGGACAGTGTCATGAAGTGTGTACTGGACAGTGTCATGAAGTGTGTACTGGACAGTGTCATGAAGCGTGTACTGGACAGTGTCATGAAGCGTGTACTGGACAGTGTCATGAAGTGTGTACTGGACAGTGTCATGAAGTGTGTACTGGACAGTGTCATGAAGTGTGTACTGGACAGTGTCATGAAGCGTGTACTGGACAGTGTCATGAAGCGTGTACTGGACAGTGTCATGAAGCGTGTACTGGACAGTGTCATGAAGTGTGTACTGGACAGTGTCATGAAGCGTGTACTGGACAGTGTCATGAAGCGTGTACTGGACAGTGTCATGAAGTGTGTACTGGACAGTGTCATGAAGCCGACTATACTGTGTCCAGTAACGTGTCGTCGTATTGTGATACCAGATACTGTGCTTGGTATGATTAACTGTGTTGTGCGGTCGTGCTTTAGTTGATAGTGTCCACAGCTCTCACAATGAGGGGTCCAGGGATCGATCCCGGCACGACGGGTGAAACGTTGAGCACGTTTCCTTTCACCTGCTTTCCCCTGTTCACTATGCAGTAAGTAGGTACCTCTGAGTCTCATCATGGAGGACAAGATTACCTGGAGGTTACCTGGAGGTTACCTGGAGGTTATTCCGTGGATCAACGCCCCCACGGCCCGGTCCATGACCAGGCCTCCCGATGGATCAGGGCCTGATCAATTAAGCTGTTACTGCTGGCCGCACGCAGTCCAACGTACGAGCCACAGCCCGACTGATCCGGCACTGACTTTAGGTATCTGTCCAGCTCTCTCTTGAAGGCAGCCAGGGGTTTATTGGCAATTCCCCTAATTCTTGATGGGAGGCTGTTGAACAATCTTGGGCCCCGGACACTTAGGGTGTTTTCCCTTAGTGTACCAATGGCGCCCCTACTTTTAACTGGGGGCGTTTTGCATCGCCTGCCCAGTCTTTTACTTTCGTAGGGAGTGATTTCTGTGTGCAGATTTGGGACCATTCCTTCCAGGATTTTCCAAGTGTAGATTATGATATATCTCTCCCTCCTGCGTTCCAACGAGTACAAGTCAAGTGCTTCCAAGCGTTCCCAGTAGTTAAGGTGCTTGACAGAACTTATACGTGCAGTAAAGGATCTCTGTACACTCTCTAGATCTGAGATTTCACCTGCTTTGAATGGAGATGTTAATGTACAGCAGTATTCCAGCCTAGAGAGAACAAGTGATTTGAAAAGGATCATCACTGGCTTGGCATCTCTCGTTTTGAAAGTTTTCATTATCCATCCTATCATTTTCTTTGCACGTGCGATCGTGGCACTGTTGTGATCCTTGAAAGTGAGATCCTCAGACATTACTATTCCCAGGTCCCTTACATTATTTTTCCGCTCTATTGTATGGCCAGAGTCTGTAGTTATTAAATAAGTTGGCCGAAATACTCTACATAGCCAGAGGTTTTCTATATAGTATGTGAATGATATCACATAGGTTTGTAATAGTTGTGTTAAGTACTTGTTGAAGTAAAAATTGTTAATATAATTATAATAATAATAATAATAATAATAATAATAATAATCATATTATTATTATTATTATTATTATTATTATTATTATTATTATTATTACACATTGCCCGTATCCCACCGAGGTAGGGAGACCCGAGAAAAAAAACTGCTTTTCCATTTTCCCATGGAGACGAAAGAAAATAAATAACAAGAGCTATTAAGAAAACTGAAGGAAGCTCTGATGGGTGTGTGTACACATGTGTACATGCCTGTATAGTGTAACCTAAGTGTAAGTAGAAGTAGCGATGTGTGTTATGTTGCATGTTTACGACACAGAAAGGAGAGACCCCAGCAATCCTACCATTGTGTAAAACAATTGCAGGTTTCAATTTCACTCTGTTACCATGATGGTAGTTACCTCCCTGAGCGGCTGCTATCTGCCTACCTACTGCCTATATTATTACAATTATTATTATTATTATTATTATTATTATTATTATTATTATTATTATTATTATTATTATTATTATTATTATTAATTAAGGGAACCAAAAAAATATAGATCAGAGTGCACCATAGCAGCAGTTAATAAGGAAACATTCTGCCTAGTACACTTGTATGTGTTGTTAAGTACTGTGTAACAGTAATGTACACTTGTATGTGTTGTTAAGTACTGTGTAACAGTAATGTACACTTGTATGTGTTGTTAAGTACTGTGTAACAGTAATGTACACTTGTATGTGTTAAGTACTGTGTAACAGTAATGTACACTTGTATGTGTTGTTCAGCACTCTGAGACAGTAATGTACACTTGTATGTGTTGTTCAGTACTGTGAGACAGTAATGTACACTTGTATTTGTTGTTCAGCACTGTGACACAGTAATGTACACTTGTATGTGTTGTTCAGTACTGTGTAACAGTAATGTACACTTGTATGTGTTGTTCAGTACTGTGTAACAGTAATGTACACTTGTATGTGTTGTTCAGTACTGTGAGACAGTAATGTACACTTGTATGTGTTGTTCAGCACTGTGACACAGTAATGTACACTTGTATGTGTTGTTCAGCACTGTGACACAGTAATGTACACTTGTATGTGTTGTTCAGTACTGTGACACAGTAATGTACACTTGTATGTGTTGTTCAGCACTGTGACACAGTAATGTACACTTGTATGTGTTGTTAAGTACTGTGTAACAGTAATGTACACTTGTATGTGTTGTTCACCACTGTGACACAGTAATGTACACTTGTATGTGTTGTTCAGCACTGTGACACAGTAATGTTGCATACAAAGTAGAACACTGTAACTGTAAATTGTCACTTTCTTTCTCGCACGTCAGTAACAGTAGTTCATTTGTGACTTTTTGTTAGCTACGTGTGTGATTATCAGTCTTCTTTACATACGCGCGCACACACACAAGTGCGTGTTAGTGTGTATACACACGAGGACGCGCATATACACACACTAACACACTGTCATATGCACACACACATACAAAATACTCGCCCTCACCAACACACACACACACACACACACACACACACACACACACACACACACACACACACACACACACACATACACACACACGCGCGCACACACACACACACACACACACACACACGCATACACACACAGGAGCTGAGTCTCGACCCCTGCAACCACAATTAGGTGAGTACACACACACACACATACACACACTCACACACACCAGGTAATCAGACTGAGGAAGGATGATGGGGAATTCACAAGTAACGACCAGCAGGAATGTGAGGAGCTCAATATTAGATTTAAAGAATTATTTACAGTGGAAACCTGCAGGACTCCAGGAAATCAGAACAGTGAGGTACACCAACATGTGCTGGATGAGGTAAACATAACCGAAGAGGAGGTGAAGAAGCTGCTATGTGAACTTGATACCTCAAATGCGGTGGGACCAGACATCTCTCCGTGGGTCCTTAGAGAGAGAGCGGAGATGCTGTGTGTGCCACTAACAAAGATCTTCAACACATCGAAACTGGGCAACTACCTGAGGCATGGAAAATGGCAAATGTAGTCCCAGTTTTTAAAAAAGGGAGACAGACACGAAGCATTAAACTACAGACCTGTCACTAACGTGTATAGTATGCAAAGTCATGGAGAAGATCATCAAGAGGAGAGTGGTGGAGCACCTGGAAAAAAAACAAGAGTATAATCGACAACCAGCACGTTTTCAGGGAATGAAAATCCTGTGTCACAAACCTACTGGAGTTTTATGACAAGGTGACAGAAGTAAGACACGCGAGAGAGGGTTGCATAGACTGCATTTTCTTGGACTGCAAGAAGGCCTTCGACAGTTCTCACAAGAGGTAATGGATCAAGCACACATAACAGGAAAGACACTGCAATGGATCAGCGAATACCTGACAGGGAGGCAACAACGAGTCATGGTACGTGACGAGGTGTCAGAGTGGGCGCCTGTGACAAGCGGGGTTCTACAGGGGTCAGTCCTAGGACCTGTGCTGTTTTTGGTAAAAGTAAATGGCATAACGGAAGGGATGGACTCAGAAGTGTCCTTGTTGGCAGATGATGTGAAGTTGATGAGGAGAATCAAATCGGTCGAGGATCAGGCAGGACTACAAAAAGAAATGGACAGGCTACAAGCCTGGTGCAGCAACTGGCTCCTTGAATTTAACCCTGTCAAATGCAAAGTCATGAAGATCGGGGAAGGGCAGAGAAGATTGCAGACAGCGTATAGTCTAGGTGGACAAAGACTGCAAACCTCAATCAAGGAAAAAGATCTTTGGGTGAGTATAATACCGAGCATATCTCCTGAGGCGCACATCAGTCAGATAACTGCTGCAGGTACTGGCGACTGGCAAACCTAAGGATAGCGTTTCGATACCTAAGTAAGGAATCGTTCAAGACTCCGTACACCATATACGTCAGGCCCATACTGGAATATGTAGCACCAGTTTGGAATCCACACCTGGTCAAGCACGTCAAGAAATTAGAGAATGTGCAAAGGTTTGCAACAAGACTAGTTCCAGAGCTAAGGGGAATGTCCTACGAATAAAGGTTAAGGGAAATTGGCCTGACGACACTGGAGGACAGGACGGTCAGGGGAGACATGATGACGACATATAAAATACTGCGCGAAACAGACAAGGTGGACAAAGACAGGATGTTCCAGAGATGAGACACAGAAACAAGGGATCACAATTGGAAGTTGAAGACTCAGATGAGTCAAAGGGATGTTAGGAAGTATTTCTTCAGTCATAGAGTTGTCAGGCAGTGGAATAGCCTAGAAAGTGACGTAGTGGAGGCGGGAACCATATATTGTTTTAAGACGAGGTTTGATAAAGCTCATGTAGCAGGGAGAGAGAGGACCTAGTAGCAATCAGTGAAGATGCGGGACCAGGAGCTATGACTCGACCCCTGCAGCTACAAATAGGTGAATACAAATAGGTGAGTACACACACATACACACACGCTCGCGCTCGAGGAGAACAGAAGCAGAACAGAACCAGGAGAATACAAGCAGAACAGAACAAATTAATCTGGAGGAGAATACAAGCAGAACAGAACAAATCAATCTGGACTGACTACAAGCCTGGTCTGACAAATGGCTCCAGCAATGCAACGTTATGAAGTTTTAGTAAAGGCGAAGAAAACCGCAGACGGAATACAGGCTTGGGGAGGGATAAAAGACTGCAAATTTCACTCTTGGAGAAGGACCTTTGTATAAGTATCATACCGAGCATATGACCTGAGGCTCATATCAACCAAACACTGCTGCAACTAATGCGCGTCTGACAAATCCAATGCTAGCTTTTATACATCTAAATAAAGAGTCTTTCACGATACAGTACACCGTGTACTTCAAACCCATATGGAGTATGCAACACCAGTATGGAACTCACACCTGATCAAGCATGTTAACAAATTGAAGAATATTCAGAAGCTTGCAGCGAGACTAGTCCCAGAGCTATGTCCTGTGAGGAGAGATTAATGGAACTCTGTCTGATGACCCTTGAGGACACGACTACGGGTATATGATAACGTTCAAATGCTGAGAGGAATCGACAGGGTGAATATGGACAGACTGAGATATGGAAACAGGAGGACGAGTACACAACTGGATGTTAGAAACTCAGATGACTCATAGGGATGTTAAGAAGCATTTGTACAGCCTTCGAGTAGTCAGCAGAGAAAAGTGGTAGAGGCAGGATCAATACATAGCTTAAAATTAAAGGTTCCCGAAGACAGGAGAGAGTGAACCTAGTAGAGACCAGCGAAGAGCTGGTGCCAGGAGCTGAGACGACCCCAGCAACCACCTATGAATGAGTACATATGAGTGAGTACACATACACACACACACACACACACACACACACACACACACACACACACACACACACACACACACACACACACACACACACACACATGAATATTTTAGTTCTGTTTTTACGCAAATAAGATGAACATTTTGTTGTAACAAACACGTACTCTCTCTCTTATATCATCCAATCTGTAAGGAAAAGCAAACTATTAGTAACTTCTCAACCAGGTAGACAGCAACTTCTCAAGGCCACATCTAGTATCTTCACAAGCAGGGAACTAGTTACTCCTCAAGCAAGTAACTAGTAACTCCTCCAGCAGGCAGCTAGTAACTTCACAAGCTGGCAACTAGTAACTTCCTAAGAAGGCAACTAGTCACTTATCAAGCTGACTAGTAACTTATCAAGCAAACATCTAGTAGTTTCTCAAGTAGACTAGTAATTCCTCAAGCGGACAACTAGTAACTTCTCAGGCAGTTAACTAGTGTTTTCTCAAGCAGTTAATTAGTATTGTCTCAAGCTGACATCTAGTAAGGTATCAAGCAGACAACTAGTAATTTATTATGCAGACAACTATTAACCTCTCAAGCAGACAACTAGAAACTTCCCAAGCAGACAATTAGTACCTTCTGACGCATACATCTAGTAAATTTTCTAGCAGACTTTCAAAGAGTTCTTAGGAAGAGAACTGGTAAATTGACCAAGTGGCTTTCCACTTCGGCACACACGCGGCCGACTACCTGTGGGATATTTGAAAGATTTTCCCAGAGCCTCGAGGCTAACCTTGTTTCCATTGGACAGAACCCTGTGTGAATACTTGAGGAAGATCCTGGTACAAAGTGAAATCGCTCCAATGCAGCAGCACTTCAACGATAAAAGTGATATTGTTGAGCAATTTCTGTAAAGTGCTGGAGGTTCGTGAACATAGTGTGGGAGTGATAATGCTTGTGAATAATAAAAAAAAGGCACAATACCGTGACTGGTACAATACACAAATAACCAGCATATAGGAGAGAGGAGCTTACGACGACGTTTCGGTCCGACTTGTACCATTTACAAAGTCACTCTAACAAAAAGGAGAGGAGGGGGACGGGGCAAGAGAGATAGTAGGCAAGGAAGAAGAGAAGTGGTAGAGGTAGTAGTAGCAGTAGCGGAGTCAGTCAAAGACTAAGAAAGAGGAGCACTGCAAGGGAGCTAGGGGCGCCAGAAAGAGTAGGAACAAGAATACAGAGAGGGAAAATAATAATAATGGACCAAATACCCAAGGGAGAAGAAAGAAAAGCCAAAGGAGAAAGAGGAAAGAGGAAGAGTAGGAAGGGGGAAAAAATCAGATTAAGTCACGGGTTTTCTGAAGTTTGGAGCATTTTACAATGTAATTGGAAAGGAAGGCATCTGCAGAGACCAAGCCAGGACTAAGATTCATACATGGAAAGTTGTGTATAAGGGAGGATTCAACCAGACGGCGACTGTGAAAGTTAGACGTAGGGAACACGGTTTTAGCAGAAGACCAGTCAATAGGATAATTGTGATCTCTGACATGACAGAAAAGAGCATTGTTGGTGTCGGCAAGCCTAACACTACTTTTGTGCTCCCTGAATCTGTCAGAAAGAGAACGATCAGTTTCTCCAAAGTACTGAAGAGGACAAGAGAAACAAGAAATAGAATAGACACCAGGAGAATCCATTAAGGGAGGAGAAGTATAAACCAGTTTGTTGTGAAGAGTGTTAGTCTGGTGAAAAGTGAGTTTAATGTCTAAGGAACGGAGAGAGTTGTTGAGATTAAAAAGACTGGAAATATAGAGAAGGCAGAGAACAGGAAAGTTCCCAGGAGTAGAGAGTTTGGGAGAGAAAAAAGTCCGTTTAGCACGTGAGAAGGCAGAATCTATGAAATGGGAAGGGTAGCCAAGACGGGAAGATGAATTACGAAGAGCGCAAATTTCTAAGTCAAGGAACTGAGGATCACAAATGCTGAGAGCACGGAGAAAGAAGGAGATAACACTTTTCTTGACAGAGGAAGCATGATAAGAAATGTACTGAATGTGCATGCCACTGTGCATAGGTTTGCGGTGCACGGAAAAAGCAAAACTTGTATCTTAGTGGTGGACATGAACATCTTGGAAAGGAAGCAGGGAATCAGATTTTCATTGAGCTTTAAACTTAAAGGAAGGGGCAAGATTATTAAGGGCATCAAGAAAGAGACTAGAGTCATGAAGCCAAAGAGCAAATGTGTCATCTACATAGCGGAGCCAGAGTGAAGGGAGCACATCAGTAGTAAGAAGTAGAACAGTCTCGAAGTATTCCGTGTAAAGGTTAGCAAGAACAGGAGACCAGAGGAGAGCCCATATCGACACCGAAGGTTTAAGAATAATTGCCTTGGAAGGAAAAGGAATTTGAGAAGGTCAGTGAAGGGATACATCATCTCCCTATACAGTCTGGTTGAATCCTCCTTCATACACAACTTTCGTTGCATGAATCTTAGTCCTACCATTGTATCTGCAGAGGCCTTCCTTTCCCATTACATTGTAAAATGCTCCAAACTTCAGAACGCCCGTAACTTAACCCGATTCCCTTTTCTCCCTTCTTCCTCTTCCCCTTTCCTCTTTCCTCTATCTCCTTTTTTTATACACAGGGTTTGACAAGGTTAGGTTAAGGATCCTTAACTTTATTGACAGGCTATTTACAGGCTAAGAATTCCTAACTTTATTGACAAGCTAAGAGCTGTTACCTGCATCAGCTCATTTGAAAGCATTTTTATTGTTATGAGACATACAAGTAGGGAACAGGATGAAGTTGGAGCCATCTGTGGGCCAACATTTTCATCTGATCAATTGACTTTATTTCGTTGACATCATAATGCTGTACGAATGTGTTCCATACTCGAGTCATCCTGGGGATAAATGATCTCAGATGAAGTGATGTTCTAGAGAAGGGTACAGCCAGAGTGAAGTTGCTGCTTTCTGCCTGTCTTGTGGTACAGAAACTTGCTTCACGCTTTCCTCGAAGTGGATCCAAATGTGGTACTTTGACAATATTGGCCTTGTACATAACAGTAAGGCCACCCACATCCCTCCTGTGTTGAAGACTCTGCTGAAATGACAGGTCTATCCAGGATGGGTCCAGGCGAGAGATGAGACGTCTTGCTCTGTTCTCTACTCTGTTAAGCAGTCGTAGATGAGATGGGGTTTTCTTTCTTCTGCCTTGGGTATTTGGTCCATTATTATTATTTTCCCCCTCTCTGTTCTTGTTCCTACCCTTTGTGGGCCTCTAGCTCCCTTGTAGTGCTCCTCTTTCTTAATATCTGACTGACTCTTCTACTGCTACTGCTACTGCTACTGCTACTGCTACTACTACTACTACTACTACTACTACCACCTCTACCACTACTTCTCTTCTTCCTTTCCTACTACCTCTCTTGCCCCGTCCCTGTCTGCTGGCCTATATATTTCCTCTTTCTGTCGTTTTTGTTAGTGAGTCTTTGTAAATGGTCCGAGTCGGGCCGAAACGTCGTCGTAAGCTCCTCTCTCCTATGTGCCGGTTATTTG
Organism: Cherax quadricarinatus; assembly: GCF_038502225.1. Lineage (NCBI taxonomy): Eukaryota > Metazoa > Arthropoda > Malacostraca > Decapoda > Parastacidae > Cherax > Cherax quadricarinatus. The sequence goes on along the minus strand of NC_091299.1, from coordinate 52,886,066 downwards.
TGTATGGTGCTCGTGGGGGAGGGAAGAGGGGGAGGGAAACCTAATGCTTGAGTGCTAGGGAAGACAACATACGTAATGATTTAGTAATGCCCCCACGTACACATCAACCCTCCTACCCGACATCATATACAGTGAGCTTAAATAAGGTCGCAGTGAAAGCTTGTAAGTGAACGGGAAAATCACATTAAGGTGTGGTGTGTGACAGTGTACTGAGTCTATGAAGACTTAAGTTCAAAAATTACTTAGAATCATATATTTCTAAAAGCGAGTTGAAATTTTTGTTGGCTAGTGTAAGAGTTCACATGTGAAATAGATCAGCATCTCTCGAAAACTAGTAACTTTTCCAGAGGAGTACTAATAGCCTCTCAAGTACATAACTGTTAAATTTAAAAGCAGATAACTAATAACTTTTCAAGAAGTCAAATGGTAACTTCTCAAGCAGACAGTTAATAACTACTTAAGTAGACAACTGACAACTTCTTAAGAAGTCAACTAGTAACTTTTAAAGCAGACTGTGATTAAATTCTCAATTACGTAACTTGCAAATTCTTAAGCAGACTGAAATTAGTCAACTAACGATTTCTGAAGGAGACAACTAGTAACTTCTCAAATATATAACTTGTAACAACTAAAGCATATAACTAATTATTTTTCCGGCATAGAACTTCTATGGCAGATAATTGCTAACTTCGTGAGCACAGAGCTAGTAACTTCTCAAAGAAACAACTTACAACTTCTAAGCAACACAACTTAAAACTCACAGCAGATGACTAAAGAGTTATCAAGCAGACAACTAGTAACTTCTCGAGAAGACAAATAACAACTTCTCAAGAAGACAATTAAAAATTTCTCAAGCACACAACTAATAACTTCTCTTTCAGGAAACTAGTAACTTCTCAAGCAGGCAGACAATTAGTAACTTCTCAAGCAGGCAGACAACTAGTAACTTCTAAAAGCAGACAAATAGTGACTTCTAAAGCAGACAAATAGTAAATTCGCATTTATTACCTTCTCAGGAAGATAACTAGTATATTCTAAAGCAGATAACTACTAAATACTCAGTTAGACATTCAATAACTTCTCAAACAGAGAGATAGTAACTTTTCAAACAGGCACCTGCTAACTACTTATCCAGACAGCAATAATTTTAAGTGAAAAAAAATACTGGCTGCGAGCCACTTCATGAATATAATTGTCTAATGTTTACGTGCTCGTAAACCAACATTAAAAAAAGTTAAATTGCATGTTGATACTTCCCATCCTGACTGATCTGATCATCAACTTTTACGAGTGATCCAGGAACTGGGCTACAGAAGCGGTGACTCCGGGAGTTATCAACAAGTAGGCAACAAGATTATAGTCAGTTTGTAACACTTCGTATGTTGTTCACAATGATGAATATGAAAATTCTCAGTGTTTGCGTTTATACATTAATATTTCATATGAAATGACTGCTGCAACAAATCATTAAGAGTGTACAATGTATTGCACAGCAAGGTTAGGTTATAGTCAACACGTTGCTGAAGACCGAGCCTTAACATGTTCTTGGCTTGATTAAGGCCAATCACGTGAAAAACTTATTGTAGAATATTGGAACTTCATCAAAAGGGAAAGACCTAAATGAAACCTTTACAAGAAGAGATGAACTAAGAGAAATTGGTCTAGAGAAAGAGTCTGAGAGAGACTGGGTCTAGGAGAAGGTTTGGTCTGCACAACATAAATCTACTCACACTCTTGCAGTCTCACTTATCCTGGTTATTATCAGCCTGAACGTGACGAATGTCTAATTATTTGAATTTTCATCATGTTCAGGCTGATAACAAGGATTAGTGAGACTGTAAATGCATCTTCCTGTGTAAGTGTGTGAGGAGAGTTACATCACTTCAGCTTCTGTTCTTTACGAAAATCGATACGAAAGCCTTACAAAGAAATAGTGGATATTTATAAATGATCTTGAATAATTATATCATGAAGGTCTGAGGAGCACACCTAGTGCCTTGGTGAAGTAGCCTGGTAGCCAGAGATAACAGTGGCACTGTTAGATAACAAGGGCGTTACTGTCAGGTAATAACGGCGGCACCTGTGAGGTCACAAGGGCGGCACTGTGGCTCTCACACAAGGAGATTCTCTGTTATTAATAGGGTACAGAGGGCCACTTCCAGTCAGCCAGCAACACCAGTACTGCTAATGTAACTCCCACACTACCGACACCATCCCGGCATTTATAACTGCCCACCATCACCACCACCACCCCGCTTACCGCTGTCACCACCCTAACTTAGCTTCATCTCCACCACAGCCGCCACTACCGCACTTACTGACACCTTAAATGCAATATATTCATAATCTCACCACGGTAACCATTACAATACTACCGTCATACATCTTTGAACATTATAATTATACCTAGAACACAACTATAACCAAACTCAGCAGTAACACGACATCCATTACCACCACGACCACATTTAATACCACCACGACCACTTCTACACTCACCAGTTCAATCACCATTACATTCACCACTATCAACTCCGTTACCACACTACCACCATCAATAGCACCACCAACACCACCACCACCACCACACGCACAACTGCCAGCACCACAATGACACTCACCACCACTTGTATAACACTGTCGAAACCCCAATACTACTGCTGCTTTCCAACAACAAAACGAGAGAAAGGTGGTCTTCCTTACACTACTTTATAGTTCAAGCAATTTACTGCCCACCACCACCACACACATGACTTGTGGATGATGGTCAGGCAGCACTGACCTTCTTAACTGGACTAGTGTCCGGCTACACCACCATAGCTAATATGAAACA
>NC_091299.1:52809303-52883133 GCF_038502225.1 Cherax quadricarinatus | reverse complement strand
ATCGATCCTACAAAGATAATGCACCCAGCGGAGCTAGGTGTTTTTCGCGATCCGAGGACACTCGTAGCAGAGGTGTGAGCATACCTAGATTACGCGCCTAACTCTGCCGGGGACGTGATCTTTGTAGGATCGATGGCTGAATGGATAAGGTGATATGTACGTTATGTTGTCTTTTGAGGCGGGAAATTGTGCCATGGGGTCGAACCCTGGCCTGCCACAGTTTGATAAATGATTCAAAACCACTTGTTTCGTGGTTTCATTGATATATACATACGTACATATATATATATATATATATATATATATATATATATATATATATATATATATATATATATATGTATATATATATATATATATGTATATATATATATCGTACCGATTAGGTAAAGCTGGTCAATTAGCCAAAACACATTTAACATTAAGTCCATTCTAAAGTTTTTCCTTGTATGTTTAAAGATATGCTTTCTTAATTTTGTTAATGTAAAAATTAATAATTTTCTACTAAAAGAACCTTATAAAACTTATCTAACCTTATTATAACAAGAGCAATTTAATTTGGCTTAATCAAACTAAAAATATTTTAGATAAGTTTACAATAATTTAATAATAAACAAATACAATGAATGTCTTTTTTACGTTAGGTTCAGAATGATTTTTGCGAAATTATTACATACACAAATTTTAGATTGCCTTATTCGGCAAGAAGAGCGTTGCTATTTAAGCCAAAATAGCAAATTTTACCTATTAGGCACGACATATATATATATTACAATAAAAGTTTAGTGTATTCTGTTATATGACTTACATCAGACTTAAATTAAAATTTGTTTGTATTAAACTAACATTTTTCTGTAAATTATGCTAGAAATTTCAGAACCACATTGAACATTATTGATATAAATAAATATCGAATTACAATAATCTAAAAAAATTATACAGAGTAAAAATAGAATTATCCTAACTAACATAGATTAGAACTGAAGTTAACAGTTCAAACGAGGCTAAATAAAACACATAATTTCGGAATTTAATTGTTTTTTTAATTAGTAAATCTATCAAGGACCAATGCTAAGTAAATGGCATAATCATACAAACCAAACACAATCTTTAATATTATATACAAGAAGGCAGAACCACAGAACTGGTCATCCTTGGACTCACTCATCTCACTCTGAAATTCCGCAACATTCATTTGCCTCATTCATTTGACTTTAAAATTTTGAAGAAATGCCCCAATTCACTGGCACTTAAATTGTTGGAGTCTTTATATATCCAGAACTTAAAGCCAGAACTTAATAACTAATAATTTGCCGTAGTTACCATTGATGAAATACATAGGAAACCTGATATGTGTAATAATTCTTTGCTTTTATATCACGAATACATTCTTTAGAATTTGTTTCCCTAAAAATCTTGTTTATGTGTGTAATACTAAAAACTATTTAGTTTGTATTTTTAAGTAATTTATAACATTTCTCTCTGATTAATTTATTCATTACAAAATTTAATTAAGTTCAATAATAACTCTCCCATTCACTTTACCTGGTATACTCAATATCCTTATAACCCTATATTTCTTGCCCTCTTTCTATTATCCCATTTCCTTTATAAAATGTAACTATGCAATGCTCTCTGCAAATCCTTAGGTACCTTCCCGTTCTACACACACTAATCGTAAAAATGCACCAACCACTCCAAAACTATACATCAACCTGTTTTTAACATTTTTGTCTTGTTCCAACCAATCACAGCTGCTGTACTCCCCTACACTTGTATCGGTCTCTTCCTCACACTTCAAAAATGTTTTCCCTCCCTCTCCATTGCATGAAATCACTGCTTCCCTCTTTTCGTCAACATTCAACAGCTCAAAATATTCCCTCCACCTTGCCTATACCTCCACATCCCTATATAGGTATTTCTCTCTTTTGTTTTCAACTGTTCAATCAATTCGTTCCCAAGTTTTCCTTACTAAACTCGCTTGTAAACTTTTCCTTATTCTCAACAAATATTTTTGACTAAACCTCACGCACTATCTCTCATATGGTCTCTTTTTACACTCATCACTCTTAACCTCTCCTTTACTTTCCATATACTCCACCCTTCAGAGCATTCGCAGGAGCCAGCTCCAGTGCCAACACCTCTCTAGCCTTCTGATCATGTAGCACCACCTCATGGTCCCACGTCATATTGGTCAAACTGGCAGGCTGGTTCACTGGTACCGTCCACCTCATCTTAGCCAAGCAGTCTCTGAGAATGAGAAAAAACTCCGAGGGGGAAGCATCACCATCCTCACCTAGCCTATGACTTTATGATTCCAGAGTACTTCCCCGCACAGCAGTTAAAAAGAGGGGAATACCCTCATCCCAGTCCTTCTGGTACTGGTTAATAAAACAAACATACATCGTCTGAGAGACTGGTGAAACCATTCTACTTCCCTTTGACTCTTAGAGTGATAAACATTGGTAGACTGTTTCATATTTACGTCTCTCAAAACTACATGGCATTTTATAAAATTTGACTTCTGGTTGGCTTGTGCAAAGCCTAACTGACAAAAATGTTTTACCAGAAATCTCAAACACAAAATTAAGGAGTATGAACTCTAGTAACCTGGTAAAAAGATAAGTGATTGGTAAACATTTATTATCCAGCTCTCCCTTCTTAATAATGAAATATCCTCCATTGGGAATCTGTAAAAAATCAGAACTTTATCTTCAAATGACTCTGACATGACTGGTCACATATTCTGTAACATAAACACTTGTTAAATTTGGGAACCACTTCCTCTGTAACAGTTGGCAACTGAATAAATAGCCTTCAGGGAGTCACTATATCCCTGGACCTCAACCAGCTGCTTCAGAGTCAGGGTATTCACTCTCATGCCAGCACCAAGAGGCCCCCAAACCGGGTTTGACCTGGGCAAGTTCATCATTGTCCAGAGTCTCCTGCAGGTCAGACTCAATGAACAGGCTCCCCAGGCCCAAACTCTCACCACAGTCGGTAGAAACATCAAGGCGAGGCACAGAAGTTCTTCCCTTGCTCACCTGGCTAGTTGTAGTACACACTGAAATTTTTTAGTCACAACAACTTTACTTTTTACCTTAACACCTTGTAAATCAGGGTCCCTCCAAACCAAACATTCCTCACTTTTGAGGAGACACAAAACATTATTGCCTAGTAGTAGGTAAACTAGGCAAATCTTCTGTAATACCTACAGGCAGGTACCCAGACTGGTAAACAGACTTCACCCACAACTTATGAACTAGAGTCGTAGCAGTGGGTCCTGAAATTCCTTTAAAGAAAATATCTTTTCCAGTGTAAGTATCTTTAGACACTGGTAATACATCCTTGCACAGTAACGAGAATGTACTGCATCCGTCCCTTAAAGACCTAACACCTTCTACCCTACCTTCATTTTGGTGCAAGACCACGGTGGACTTATTTGTAAAGACCTCCATCCAAGTGTCTAAAACTGCTGAACTTCCTGGTGTATTATGGGGTAAAACTGCAATACAAGCTACTGTATGTGTAACTGGGGTACTTACTCAAGAGTCCTGTGCATCAGCCTGGTACTTAAGCATCTCTCAGCAATACTGCAGTAAGTGACCCTTTTTATACCAATAAGTACAATTATCAACTTGAAAGGTACTATGCCCACCTGAGGCTGACTGGGTCCCTTGTCCTTGGGGAACTGGGCTTTTCCTACCTGTTTCCTGAGTTCCCGCACCTGAACCTGTCTTACCACTTCCTTGAGCAGGAAGTTGAGTAGGCTTAAATCGTTGGAAACCAGAATTCTGGTGGTTAGCAGGCTGAAAACTCCTTGGATTATGAGGCTGGAAAAAAATTAGCTTAAACATGTGAAACTTCTTACTCTTACTTTGTGGAGAAAGGTTATTATTAACATTATCTGGGTGATAACTACTTCCAACTTTTTGGCTGACTAAAAACCTATCACCCAACTTTAGATCATAGTTAAAATCATTAAAAAAATTCCCTCAAGATCTACCTTAAGGTCAAGAGGTACACTGTTCAAAAGATCCTCTAGTAAAATTTAAGCAATTTCACCCTCATAATCACCTACAACATCCTTGGAGCGGCGCTATTTAGTCAGCATCGACATCTCCTTTCTATGCTCCACCAGAGATTGACCTTCCTGAAACTTTAAACCTATAAACTTCTGCCTATATCTCTCTGGCAATATCTGATAAGCCAACAATACAACATCCTTCATCTTCTCATAATCTCAAAATTCATGTTCATCTAGAAAACTAACAACTTGTAACGCTTTACCATTTAACTGAGTTCTTGCTAATGTGGCCCAGTTATTGTCTGGCCACTCCTGGGATTTTGTAATTTTTACAAAAAAAAAAAAAGTATCTGGATCTTTTTCATCAAATTTTGGCTCAAATTTTATGACTTGTTCCAAATTATATATGTCTACGTTGTTACCCTTTCCATTGTGTGTAGCAGCAAACTCTCTTTCTCTCTTTCTCTCTTTCTCTCTCTCTCTCTCTCTCTCCTAGCTCTAAAAATTTCTGACTCTTTCTATTCCTAGATTTTAATACGTTCAATCCTTCTCAGATCTGTTTCTTACATAATTAGAAATACTTACAATCTTAAAACTTGTGCCTCATTACTCTCATCATTAGCAGTGGCGCTTGATCCAAGTTTTCCTGATGGACACAGTCACTACCAGAATCACTACTGTTTAGAGATATCTTCCTTTTTACAGCAGAAATTACGTATATAAAATGATAAATTACAGAGCAAAGCACATAGGTACATTGAATTATTATTATGTTCACAAAGAATTATTATTATTAAATAATTCCCGAAATTATTAAAGTTGAGCATACAAAAATCACGCAGAAAAATATTTGTATTAATTACAACTGAAAAAAGTTATTAATATTTTATAACAAAAACTCACTTATATATATATATATATATATATATATATATATATATATATATATATAAACACTGATCTCTGGTTGAAGGAGACTCGAGCCTACGAACCTTGGAACAAGGTACGCAGTGCTTTACCAATCTACCCACACTGGACCAATACCTTGGATCAAAGTCTAGCGCAAGCTGGTTTTTACGAGGATAGTGAGGCTCAAGTTAGAGTATGTAGGAAAGGGGGAAATTATTTCCCAGTAAAAGTAGGTCTTAGACAAGGATGTGTGATGTCACCGTGGTTGTTTAATATATTTATAGATGGGGTTGTAAGAGAAGTAAATGCGAGGGTCTTGACAAGAGGCGTGGAGTTAAAAGATAAAGAATCACACATAAAGTGGGAGTTGTCACAGTTGCTCTTTGCTGGTGACACTGTGCTCTTGGGAGATTCTGAAGAGAAGTTGCAGAGGTTGGTGGATGAATTTGGTAGGGTATGTAAAAGAAGAAAATTAAAAGTGAATACAGGAAAGAGTAAGGTTATGAGGAAAACAAAAAGATTAGGTGATGAAAGATTGGATATCAGATTGGAGGGAGAGAGTATGGAGGGGGTGAATGTATTCAGATATTTGGGAGTGGACGTGTCAGCGGATGGGTCTATGAAAGATGAGGTGAATCATAGAATTGATGAGGGGAAAAGGGTGAGCAGTGCACTTAGGAGTCTGTGGAGACAAAGAACTTTGCCCTTGGATGTAAAGAGGGGAATGTATGAGAGTATAGGTTTACCAACACTCTTATATGGGTGTGAAGCATGGGTGATGAATGTTGCAGCGAGGAGGCTGGAGGCAGTGGAGATGTCATGTATGAGGGCCATGTGTGGTGTGAATATAATGCAAAGAATTCGTAGTTTGGATTTAGGAGGAGGTGCGGGATTGCCAAAACTGTTGTCCAGAGGGCTGAGGAAGAGTTGTTGAGGTGGTTCGGACATTTATAGAGAATGGAACGAAACAGAATGACTTCAAGAGTGTATCAATCTTGAGTGGAATGAAGGCAGGGTAGGGGTCGGCCTAGGAAAGGTTGGAGGGAGGGGGTAAAGGTGGTTTTGTGTGCGAGGGGCTTTGATTTCCAGCAAGCATGCGTGAGCGTGTTTGATAAGAGTGAATGGAGACAAATGGTTTTTAATACTTGACGTGCTGTTGGAGTGTGAGCAAAGTAACATTTATGAAGGGGTTCAGGGAAACCGGCAGGCCGGACTTGAGTCCTGGAGATGGGAAGTACAGTGCCTGCACTCTGAAGGAGGGGTGTTAATGTTGCAGTTTAAAAACTGTAGTGTAAAGCACCCTTCTGGCAAGACAGTGATGGAGTGAATGATGGTGAAAGTTTTTCTTTTTCGGGCCACCTTGCCTTGGTGGGAATCGGCCAGTGTGATAATAATAATAATAATAATATATATATATATATACATATATATATATATATATATATATATATATATATATATATATATATATATATATATATATATTATGTCGTGCCGAATAGGCAGAACTTGCCATCTTGGCTTAAATAACAACGCTCATCTTGCCATATAGGACAAGTAAAAATTTGTGTATGCAATAATTTCGCCAAAATCATTCTGAACCTAACGAAAAATATATATTTCACTGTGTTTAGTATTAAATTATTGTAAACAAATCTAAAATATATTTAGTTGGGTTAAGCTAAAATAAATTGTTCTTGTTATAATAAGGTTAGGTAAGTTTTCTAAGATTCTTTTGGTGCAAAATTATAAATTTTTTACATCAACATTAATGAAAAAAATATATCTTTAAACGTATAAGAGAAAATTTTAGAAAGGACTTAATTTTAAATGAGTTCTTGCTAATTGACCAGTTTTACATATTCGGCACGACATATATATGTACATGTATATATATATATATATAGTATATATATATATATATATATATATATATATATATATATATATATATATATATATATATATATATATGTCGTGCCGAATATGTAAAACTATATATATATATATATATATATATAATTGTAACCAGGAACGAGTGGTGTTGATCATTACCAACACTGAGACTAGCCAAGTACTCGAACCCATGCTGCTTTGGCCTTCCTCTTGCTGAGCAAACACACATGACGCTGTAACCCACAGAACCACGTAATCCTATAAGAGTGACGCACCCAGCAGAGCTAGGTGTTTTAAAGTCATTCAAAGACATACAGTGGCGTGGGTGCCTCTGAGCTAATTTCATTCTAATTCCTGTTTGGTATTTTTTATTATTGTAACTACGAACAAGTGGTATTGATCAATAACAACACTGCGAATAGCCATGGACTCGAACCCATGCTGCGTTGGCCTGCCTCATGGTAGGCGAAAACACATGACGCTCTAAGCCACAGGACCACGCAATCCTACAAGAATAAAGCGCTCAGCAGAGCTAGTTATTTACCGTCATCCGAGAGCATACAGTGGCGTGGGTGCCTCTGAGCTAATTTCATTCTACTCCCTGTTTGGTGTACTAGCCCGTGGTCCTGTGGATTAGAGCGTCATGTGTTGTGGCTCACCATGAGGCAGGCCAAAGCAGCATGGGTTCAAGTCCTTGGCTAGTCGCCGTGTTGTTATTGACCTATACCACACGTTCGTGGTTACAACAACATAAAATACTGCTTGTTGGGCTTGTACACCAAACAGGGAGTACATTGAAATTAGATCAGAGGCACCCAGCCACCGTATGTCCTCGGATGATCGTAAAACACTTAGATCTGCTAGGTGCGTCATTCTCGTAGGATTGTGTGATGAAATTAGCCTAGAGTCATCCACACCATCGTATGTCCTTGGGTAGCGATTACAACATCCAGTTCTGCTGGATGCGCTACTCTTAAGGATTGTATGGTCCAGTGGATGAGGGCGTCATGAGTTCTCGCCCACCATGAGGCAGGCCAAAGCAGCATGGGCTCGAGTCCTTGGCTAGTGCTGTGTTGTTGCTGATCAATACCACTTGTTCGTGGGTGGAATAATTTATGTATATATATATCTATATATATATATATATATATATATATATATATATATATATATATATATATATATACAGCATACAACCTACTCTACTACACACCAAAATAACCACATTCCACTTCACCTTTACCCATTACTCACACTAGATCACTAGCACACTGCTATTAATGAGTAAAAAGAATAACATATATAAACAGTGAGGCTCCTTGACACCTCCTTTGTGCTGGCCACTGCCTGCAGGCAACACACTACACGAGTAGTCTCCCAAAACTTAAACAGGTCTCTTCTCATACTAGGGCCTTACAGATAAACATGAGAGCACCAAAACCAATAAAATAATCACTCCCAACCTACTTACACCAACGCCAGATCATGACGACTTCTCCCAGCCGCCGCTCTTCTCATATTGACTCAAAAAGACACCTCACCTGCTCGTATCCAGTCATGGCAATTCTTCAGTTTGAGAACAAATCCCGTTAACTGACATTATGCATGGAACGGGTGTTTTATAATCAATTTTTTACAGTACACTGCTTAACACCGTCCATAACATCCCTTGTACGTGTTTCTCTAAATAGCAGTGGTTGTTTCTGTAACGAGTATATTTATATACCTAACTTTGTTATTTTCATTTGTTTTCCTCCCAAGACGCTCATTACTAGTAATCCCCTCCTTAAGTCACTTGTCAAAGCAACTGCTCAAGAAGAAATTTTTCGCCTAGCTGTTAGTAATAAGTTCTCAAAAGTTATATACACTGATGGTTCTAAGCAGGAGTCTTTTGGCAGGGCTGCATCAGCTGTTACCGCCAGCTCCCCAGTTAAAAATGATAACAACTTTGTTGAGTTAGATATGAGAATTAACAATTGGGTATCTACAATGCAAACTAAATTGTTTGCCATCCTAATGGCACTAAAGCTAACTTATAACACTGAGCATGAACCTGTCATCATTACTGATTCTACATCATCACTGAAGGCTCGTGACTCACATAATGACTCTAACATGTTAATTGGAGAAGCCAGGTACAGATACTCAAAAATCGAGAAAAAGGAATTAATGTACAATTGTCATAGATCCCATCACACAATGGGTTACTCCTTCATACTAAAGTTAATATGTTATCCAAGAAGATAACCCTGAAGGAGAATGTAGAATATAACTTTTTATATCTGTTTCTAGCATTAGGAATAATATTAGGAGAGAAGTAAATAATGAAGAAAGAATTTTTTAGGAATGCAATTAGAAGCCTGAGAAGATCTATAACCCATTACGATAACATGAACATAGATAAGTACGTTTGTGGAGCAACTTGCAATGTGAACAGACTGACTGATGTTGCAATGGTCAGGCTGAGGCTTGGTTACATGTACTTCTGGCTGTTTGGGAGACACACAGATGATGATCAAACGAAATACAAAGTATGTGGCCAGGCCTGTGAACACTATCTTGAACACTATGTGCTTAATTGTTCACTTATTTAGGAATATAGAGACAGTATTATAACCTATGTGACATATCAAGATATCATATTAATGAAAATAAAATACCTGATAATAAAATACCTGTAACAGATAAGTGAACTGTAGATATAAATCCAGATGTACTCCTGTTAACCCTTTTTTGGGCCTAGTCCCTATGCCTTTTGTTTATTCATATGCTCTTGCGCTACCGTCCACAGGATGGATTTTGAGGTGCAGAATAAACTAACCACTTCAGTGGCAACGTCTAAAAATCTATCATTGGTTTTCAAATGCTTGGTTTCCTAATGTTTGAAAAAAATGAGACGATTAGCTATCTGAGATACTTGGTGTAGTTAGGATTCTGTTAGTACCCAGAGATAGAGCTCTTGGTGTACATATGTCTAATATTCGCACATTTTGTAATGCAGGACGTTGTGTATTTGGCCCTGGTATGTGTTCCTCTGCCATGTCTCTCAGTATTAATAAAGTTATATCATCGAGTTTCTTTGTATTTTTCTTAGATGGTATTTGCCTTCCACTTTCGGCAACTTCGTAACTTTCACTAATCACTAATAATAATTTACACTTCTCTGGGGTGAAATACCTGCGCTCTTCACCGAAGTGGCACCTTCTATTTCTTAACATTTTGTAACACTCTTCGATAAGCCAGTATTTACATTTTGTTTTGTCGATGCAGTTTCCCATTTGTATATTAGCTATTCAAATCATCTTTCCTAACTTTGGCACTCTCGGTCTTGTTTATATTAGTGTTTCCTTTTATGATGCTCTTGGCTTCAGTGTGTTTACTAGATTTTCCTGTTTATCCAACTCTCCGTATATTTGTATATTTCTTGAGATATAACATGTTGTGCCCCCTGAAAAGGACACAATGTAAATAATGTATATTTGATGTATTTTATTTTTCATATAATTTTATGTTGCTGATATTTTCATTAATAGCTAAAATGAAAATATCTTGCTTTATACTATTATTTAACTTATCTATGTCATTAGGAAGGATGTAACATTTACACTTCACCATGCTCAGTGTTCGAGAGTTGTGGTTGGTTGTCCACATTGGTAAACTGCTTAGCTAATTATCAGCTCACTTGTTTACCTGCCAGTGTCTCTACAGTACCAGAGACGAGTCATGTGATATCACCTGATGTGAGGCCTGTAGTCGAGAAATCACTCTCTTCATAGCTGGTCAAGGCTCGACAAGCACTGCACTCTCCATCTGCACCTTGTCCTGGAAGCATTCCTCTCATCTCTGTCTGTTCATTATCTAGTCTCTGTTTTGGTAGAGTATAATTTCGTTGGGGAGTCGAAACATGCATTTTGTAACAGTGTGTAACTCTGTTCACAGAGCATTGTTCAGACTTTGTGATTTTTGACGTTTTACTGAGGTTGTGTGTCGTACCGACGCTTTAAAACAGCCCAGGTCCCAAGCTAAAGCTTCTGACCTATTTTGTGTGGCATCTATACACCTTCGTAGTCGGGGATTTGGTAATGCTGAGCTTAGATTCAGTATTAAGGGAGTTATACGACTTTCATGGAGGATCTGCTGATGGTCCCCATGTAGGGTCGTTATTTTGTTTCCTTGTTCCTGACTCTGCTGCTGCTTTGTACATTACACTATGTAACACAAATTTTGTTCCTGGCAAGTAAATGTTATTTTCCAGCTCCTTTTATTGCAAAACAATAGAAAATGCCAATTATTTCTTTTAAACTTTGCTTTTGTGGCTTACAGGATGAATTTTTGACCAAAAATGGCTGAATTTCAATATTTTTTGCTAGTTTTGGATGTAAAACAAAAGCATATAATAATAAAAAATAAAATTAACATAAATAAAATAAAATTTACACATTTTATTTTAAACTTTCTGAAACATATTTACAAAGTTAAAAATGAGTAGTTTTTCTAGATTTGCGAACACGCAACAAATCACTTTCCTGGTTTAGCCCCCAAATTAGTCTCCCATCATGCTTTCATTATAAGATCCCTGATATCTGTGTTCAAAGTTCATTATATCTTGGTGGAAGCGCTCCTCTTGCTCCACAGTATATGTTCCCATACTCTCCTTGAAACTGTCAAGATGAGCATCAAGGATATGGACCTTACGAGACAGCCCATCTGGGAATAGCTTTTTACCAAAGTCCCAACAAACTCCACATAATTGTCAGCCTTGTTGTTGCCCTGAAAGCCCATTGCTACAGCAACAAAACTCTCCTAGACTTCCTTTTCCTTCTATGTGAGCTTCTTTGGAAATTCTAAGCACTCCCTGATTTTCCTGACTTGTGGTCCAGTGAAGATGCCAGCCTTCACCTTTGCCTCTGATAGCTTGGGAAAGAAGTCTTGAAGATACTTGAAGGCTGGAGACTCTTTGTCAAGACCTGTAACAAACTGTTTCATTAGCCCTAGTTTGATGTGCAATGGAGGTAACAGAACCTATTCAGGATCCACCAATGTTTATGTTTGATATGTCTTCCTACTGAGAACTCAGTCCTTTGAGACCAGTGCTTCCTGTGGTAATGTGCTGATCTGTTTCTACTATTCCAATGACAGAGAAAATAGAGAAACTTTTCAAAACCTCCAAAGAGTCCCTTCAAAAATGCTACCATTTTGAGGTGTCCAATAACCTCCGATCCATACTAATCATAGCTCAAAGCTTCCAATAGAACTCACGAAATCGTAATGACACGATTGCAAACAAACCATACCACGGCCGGGATTGAACCCGCGGTCATAGAGTCTCAAAACTCCAGCCCGTCGCGTTAGCCACTAGACCAGCTAGCCACAATAAGATTCGTCCAACTAGGTATATTTCTACACCATAGGAATGTTAGCACAGGCACCACTGTGACCACAAATGCAAGTTTTTACAGACGAATCTCCAGCTAGCGTGGCGTGACGAACTCTAGCTCAAGTCCCTTCACTGCCGTCAACATGACTCACGAAATCGTAATGACACAATTGCAAACAAACCATACCCCGGCCGGGATTGAACCCGCGGTCATAGAGTCTCAAAACTCCAGCCCGTCGCGTTAGCCACTAGACCAGCCACGGGCTGGAGTTTTGAGACTCTATGACCGCGGGTTCAATCCCGGCCGGGGTATGGTTTGTTTGCAATCGTGTCATTACGATTTCGTGAGTCATGTTGACGGCAGTGAAGGGAGTTGAGCTAGAGTTCGTCACGGCCACGCTAGCTGGAGATTCGTCTGTAAAAACTTGCATTTGTGGCCACAGTGGTGCCTGTGCTAACCTTCCTATGGTGTAGAAATATACCTAGTTGGACGAATCTTATTGTGGCTAGCTGGTCTAGTGGCTAACGGGACGGGCTGGAGTTTTGAGACTCTATGACCGCGGGTTCAATCCCGGCCGGGGTATGGTTTCTTCCAATAGAAGTCTGACACTGTTGTAGTCTTCCTTAAGATTAATGAATGAGCCAAGGGAAGAGATGGATACTGGTTCCCATTTTGCAGAAGTACAGCTTTTAGGCTTCTGGAGGAGCTGCCAATGAAGAGTCTCCATTCATCAGGATTGCATGCGATTCCAATTGCATCAAACAGGCCTGATACATCATTACAGTAGCACAACCTGTCTTCATTAGTGAAGAAGCTTGAGAAATGTTGGTGGCGTTTTCTTTGGCTTGTCACTTGCACACTTTCATCCGCCAAGTCCCACTCCTTGAGCCTTTAAATCAAAAGCTCAGCATTTGACTTTGCCACACCAAGATCTTTGATAACGGTTACTGAACTGCTTAAAAACACAAATATGCTACAACAGAGGAAAGATAGACTTAGCAGAAAGATCACTGAATTAGAGCAAAAACTCAGGATGTCATACGACACAGAAGTACAAAGGGAACAAAAGGCCATACAGGATATTGCAAGAAACCCAAAATATTTCTATTCCTACGCCAAATCCAAGCTAAGAACTACCTGTAGAACTGGATCACTACTGAGAGGAGACTCGTAAACTGACGACGAACAGGAAATGAGTGAAATCCTAAAAGGACAGTATGAGTCGGTGTTCAGCAACCCACTAAATGACAGAAAGGTAGAAAATGCAGAAATATTTTTCAATCCAGAAGAAGGCCGCGCAGACCAACTAACCGACATTAGTACAAATCCCATAGATTTCGAAAAAGAAATGGAAAACATGCCCACTCATTCAGCACCTGGACCAGATTCATGGAATGCTCTATTTATAAAGAAGTGCAAAGTACCACTAGGACGAGCCCTCAGTATTCATTTAGAAAGAGCTTAGATCAACGTGAAATACCGGAGGCCTTAAAGAGTGCAGACATAGCTCCTTTGCACAAGGGAGATAGAGCACTTGCACAAGCTAAAAATTACAGACCAGTAGCCCTAACCTCTCACATCATAAAAATCTTCGAAAGAGTGATGAGACGGCAGGTTACAAATTTCATAGACCAGCACAACCAACATAACCCTAACCAGAATGGTTTTAGAGCACGACGATCATGTCTGTCACAGCTTCTGAACCATTATGACAGAATTACGGAGGCACTGGAAGACGACCAAAACGCAGATGTGATTTACACAGATTTTGCAAAGGCGTTTGACAAATGTGATCTTGGAGAGATAGCGCACAAAATGAAGGCCATGGGCATTACGGGGAAGGTAGGCAGATGGATTTTCGGTTTCCTAACACACACAACACAAAAAGTAGTAGTGAACAGAGCAAGATCCAGCATCAGCGAGGTCAAAAGCTCAGTGCCCCAAGGCACTGTCCTGGCACCTCTGCTGTTCCTCATCCTCATAGCAGACATAGACAAAAACACCCGGCACACTTTTGTATCATCATTTGCAGATGACACTAAAATAAGCATGAAAGTCAGTACGGTAGAGGACACTGAAAAAGTACAGGAAGACATAAACAGGGTTTTCCAGTGAGCAGTGGAAAACAACATGACGTTCAATGGTGATAAGTTCCAGCTGCTTAGGTATGGAAAGAATGAAGAACTCAAAAGGAGCACTAAATACAAAACTCAAGAGGGTCACCAAATAGAACGTAAGGAACACGTAAAAGACCTGGGAATAATTATGTCAGCGGACCTTTCTTTTAAAGACCATAACAAGACAAAGATCACGACAGCCAGGAAGATGACTGGGTGGGTACTGAGAACTTTCAAAACAAGGGAAACAATGCCGATGGTGACACTTCAAATCGCTAGTGCTCCCTCACTTAGAATATTGCTCAGTGCTGACGGCCCCGTTCAGGGCAGGAGAAATATCGGAGCTGGAACAAATACAGAGATCGTTTACGGCTCACATTGAGCCAGTAAAGCACCTAAATTACCGGAAACGTCTGCAAGTCTTGAACATGTATTCATTGGAGCGGAGGAGAGAGAGGTACATGATAATATATACCTGGAAGGTACTCGAGGGCTTGGTCCCAAATCTGCACACTGCCATAACAACATACTGGAGTGAGAGATATGGGAGGAAGTGTAAAATAAACCCAGTGAGGAGCAGGGGTGCGGTGGGGACAATAAGGGAACACTGTATCAACATCCGGGGTCCCAGACTTTTCAACATCTTACCAGAAGATATCAGAAACTGCTGGAACAAGTGTTGAAGCCTTCAAGAGGAAACTAGACAAGTATCTTCACCAGGTGCCAGATCAACCAGGCTGTGATGGACATGTGGGGCAGCGGGCCTCCAGCAGCAACAGCCTGGTTGACCAGGCGAGCACCAGACGAGCCTGGCCCATGGCCGGGCTCAGAGAGTAGATATACTCTCGAAATTCTTCAAAGGTATGTCAAAGGTAAAGGTAAGGTAAGGTCATTGAGGTCTGTTTGGTTTGGATAGTAAGGATTCCTCCCAACAGCTGCATCTGTTCTGCATCATTTTCTGATTTTTCTGCTGTCTTCTTCTGACGGTTGACTTCTTTCTGGAGGTGTAGGTACAGGAAGATCAACACTGTGTGGTACTGGTGTAATAGAAGAGGGAAGGTCTGGATAAGAAATAGCTGGTGCATTTTTCCCAGTTCGGTGTTGGGAAGGATCCACCAGACAGAAGTAGCAGTTGGTAGAGTGATCAGTGAGTTCACACCATATTCTAGGAACACCAAACTTCATGGCTCTTTTTTCTCCTCTATATCATCCTGTAAAAGAACAAAAGAATTAGTTTCTGTTACATACATTTCATTTAAAAATGTTCCTTTTCAATATTTTACCCTTCATATTACTAACGACTTTCTTACCTTCCAATGTTTTCTTACAATGTTCACAAGCAACATGAGATGCCCAGGTCTTGTCTTGGTCCACAACTGGCATGCCAAAATATGCATTGTAACCTTCACACATTTTTTTAGAAGCTGTTACAAAGAACTTCTTTGCTCTTGCCTTGATGAATTGACCACATATGTAGCAGAATGCGTCGGGAGAATGACTGCAGCCTCTTAATGCCATTTCACTTCTTCTGATGTGTCTTCTCAGGCAGTCAGAGCTGAACTGAATGCTCGTTTGTGAGACCCTGTTTTTATATTTGCCAAGCAAAACCCTAAAACATAATAGTTTTACATCAGACTTTCTTGAAGGTGTTCCAGAAGTGTCTTGACCACAAAAGCAAAGTTCTGCGATCAAAATTGCATTTTTAAACTATGTTTAGTTATAAAGAATTAGGAAATGATGCTTATTTCCCAGGAACACGACAGAAGTGAAATTTTGTTACATAGTGCTTTTATTGTTCGGCGAATCGTTTGTTATATTGTTCAAGCAAGCTGTTTTGATTGCTTTGTTGGTCAAGAAGATAAAATATTTGAGAGCGTTTAGTCAGTCACTGTTTAGTCTAAGACGAGTCTTGTCTTATTGAGACATAATGAACAACTCTGAGCACATACACGCTTTCTCACACACACGCTTGTATATCCAAGTATTGTTTTTATAGTTAATAACAACGTACCAGACGGTACTTGCGTGTCATGACACTAATATGATATGTACCTTCAACATTATACTACTATATGCACAATTTAACTCTGCACTACAAGAGCAGTGTAGGATCTTATATCCTAAATTATATAAAATTCATTTGTTTTGATTTTGTCCGCCTAGACAACTTTGTTAATAAACTTCTCAGTTTTTATTTCGTTAGTTAGTATCCTATCAGTTGCAATCCTAATCATGGGGGAGCGCCAAACCCGTAGGATTATACAGCGCATATGGGGGAATGGGAGGCATACAGAGCACAGATCCAATTCCCTAGATCAAGAGCCTTACCAGCGTCAAGGAACTTCCGTTGAGGGGTGCAGTCCTAAAGCACTATTAAAATGTATCATAATTTTAAAGGATAACTGAAGCAGAATACTTTCTGACAAACTGTTACGAGACAAGAAACAAACTAGATGCTGGAGGGAGATCCATAAGTTGTCCTATTATTCTCTGGAGATGTCTTCCCTCAAGGAAGGTTCCTTTATGCTGGTGAGAGGCTCTTGATCTAGGGAATTAGATCTGTCCTCCAGTTCCCTGAATTAAGCCAGAATACCTTCCACATCCCCACAGAGGCGCTGTATAATCGTACGGGTTTAGCGCTTCCCTTTAATAATAATAATAATAATAATAATAATAATAATAATAATCTGGAGATGTCTATACATTATAAATATCACATTTTGTAACATACCATTTTATCTTTCTAATTCTGGGTATGTGTTTTATGTTTCTCAGTTATACCTCAACATTACTGTCTCACCTGCATAGTTCTGTGGTCTGGTTCCTGACCTTTCATTAACTATTCAATATTTCTTCGTTTTCACCTCTCACTTTATATGGAATATCTTCTAGGTTCTTCAAGAAAGGCTTTGTTTGCTCCATGTTAATAATCACTTTGCCTGTTAAGTATGACTAGAGTCCTTTATCTTTCCAAAAGAACCAGATTTATATATGTAGATTCATTTATGTGCTAAATGTGTGGTAACTTCTGTACAGAAGACACAGATTTTTACGTGGCACATTCCATATTAGATTCATCTTAGGATAAGCTTAAAACTACCCCTAACACACTCTACGCGGATATTCTCATAGCCATGTAAACTTTGTAGTGTGGTGGCAAGGCGGTTAGTATGGCGGAGTGGTGAGTAGACAGTAAGAGCGCAAGGAAAAAGAGTACTTCCCTCTCACTATTGTCTGTGTAGATTTCTATCACGTTTTCTGAAAGTAATTCATATTTTTTTCCAGTATAACTAACTTCTGTAGCTTGGATGGGCGATAGATTTAGCTGGAAATGATAAGTGGTAGGTACTGTATAAGCAGAGGACAGTAGAAGTTGGGCTGTGGTGGTGGGAAGCCGTGGTAGAGATGAGTGGTTGTTGTTTGATTAGTGGGTCACAGGGCTGTCGCGGAGGTAAGGGACAAGCAATGGTGGTGGTGGTGACAGATGGCAGCAGAGGTGGTAGTCAAAGTTTCTCAGGAAAAAAGCCTTATCACTCACTGTTTTTTGGAAGAATTTTTTTTAAGTATATACATGTACTATCATTTGTCTAATTTGTTTGACTCACTGGATGTTCAGTTTTTCCTTTAATTTAATGACAATAATGTGTCACTGTGGCTTTCTTATTTGATGTCGTTGTTTCTCGTCAGTACTTTCCCACACATCACTACGATTACACACAAACATTTCACAGTTAGCTAAGTATTACTTAGTTCTTTCCCTCGCTATTTTTTATTTTTCTTTATTAATATGCAATTCCTTTACACACTTTTTTTTTTTTAACATATATCCACCAGCTACAGCAGTCTGTAAAACGTCTCATGACATTCCCGACAGCCTCTGTCTATAGACCATAAGGGAACACCACCTTAATTCTCCTTATTTCACTCAAAACTCTCTTTTTTGTTTTACTCTTAAAAACAAACAATATTATACGAATTAAAGTTCTATTAGCGAGGAAGTGTACTAAGCGTAACATTACATATAAAAGAGAGAAATGCTTTCTGATACGACGAAACTCAAGTATTTTTTTCTTCACAGGTTATGTTAAGAAGGATACAACACACCTGAAAGCTCCTATATGGGCAGACTTCTCATTCCTGGCAACAGCCTAGCCAAGGTAAAATAAATATTTTTATAGCCGTATTTGTTATGATGTTTATTTTAATAATCAAAATGTAATTTTACTATTTACCAATTCTGAAATTCTGAAAGAGTTATAATATGCTGCAAAATCACACAGTTTCAAGAGCGATTTGAAAAATGGAAATCTTTAGACAGGTATGATTATAGATTATTATTATATTAAAAACCAAGCGTGAACTTGCTAGGGGTATGATTGTAGACATTTACAAAAAGGCAATTTTTTATCAAGCAACGCATAGCTCATATAAAGGTTTGCTCTACAGTGTGTTTGGACTATACACAAATAACCCGCACATAAAAGAGAGAAGCTTACGACGACGTTTCGGTCCGACTTGGACCATTGACAAAGTCACACTAACCAGAAGTGGAGCAGGACGGCTATATATAGGCAGGAAGAGGTGGTGGAAGTAGTAGTACAAGAATGGTATATAATACCATATGAGTGTAAAATGCCTTTACAATTTTGGGGCTTCATGCATCACTATACCGTAGTTATAACTGGTTTGGAAACCATAGGCTTTTGGGGTTAATGTGCACTCACTAGGGAAGACGGTCACCTTATCTACCTGGAGTCTACCTGGAAGGTATTCCGGGGATCAATGCCCCCGCTGCCCGGTCCACGACCAGGCCTCCCGGTGGATCAGGGCCTGATCAACGAGACTGTTACTGCTGGCCGCACGCAATCCAACGTACGAACCATAACCCGGTTGATCCGGCACCGTCTTTAGGTATCTGTCCAGCTCCCTCTTGAAGACAACCAGGGGTCTTCCCGTAATGCCCCTTATTGCTGGTGGGAGGCTATTGAACAGTCTTGAGCCCCGGACACTTACTGCGTTTTCTCTTAGTGTACCAGTGACGGGGCGTCACTGATACACTGGGGGTATGTTGCATCGCCTGACAAGTCTTTTGCTTTCGTATGGAGTGATTGCTGTGTGCATATTAGGGACCAGTCCCTCCAGTTTATGATATATCTCTCTCGCCTGCGTTCTAGTGATTACAGGTCAAGTGCTTCCAGGGGCTCCCAGTAGTTAAGGTGTTTGATGGAACTAATACCTGCAGTAAAGGTTCTCTGTACATTCTCTAATTCTGTATTTTCACCTGCCTTGAATAGGGATGTTATTGTACAGCAGTGATCCAGCCTAGAGAGAATAAGTGATTTAAAAGGGATCATCATTGGCTTAGCATCTCTTGTCTTGAATGTTCTCAGTATCCATCCTATCAGTTTCCTAGCAGATGTGATAGTGGCATTGTTGTGGTCCTTGAAGGTGAGGTCTTCGGACATTACCACACCCAGGTCCTTCACATTACTTTTCCGCTCTGTTATGTGATTGGAGTTTATAGTATATTCAGTCCTAGTTATTATTTCCTCCAATTTTCCACAACGGAGTAGTTGGAATTTGTCTTCATTGAACATCATATTGTTCTCTGTTGCTCATTGGAAAACTTGGTTTATATCTTCTTGGAGCTTTGCCGTGTCCTCAATGGATGACACTCTCATGTAGATCCTAGTATCGTCTGCAAAAGATGATACAGTGCTGTGGTTTACATCTCTGTCTATGTCTGATATGAGAATAAGGAACAGGATAGGTTCGAGTACTGTGCCTTGTGGGACAGAGCTCTTCACTATGGCAGCATCTGATTTAACTCTGTTTACCACTACTCTTTGTGTGCGATTGGTTAGAAAGTTGAAGATCCATCTGCCTACTTTCCCAATTATCCCTTTGGCACGCAATTTGTGTGCTGTTACACCATGGTCGCACTTGTCAAAGGCTTTTGCAAAGTCTGTGTATACTACATCCGCATTCTGTTTGTTTTCCAGTGCATCTAGGACCATATCATAGTGGTCAAGCAGTTGCGAAAGGCAAGAGCGATCTGCTCTGAAACCATGTTGCCCTCGGTTGTGCAATTTTTGGGAGTCCAGGTGGTTTGCTATCCTGCTTCTTAGAACTCTTTCAAAGATTTTTTTGATGTGGGACGTTAAAGCTTTTGGTCTATAGTTCTTAGCTACTGCTTTGCTGCCACCTTTATGGAGTGGGGCTATATCTGTTGTTTTTAGTGACTGTTGAATCTCGCTTGTGTCTAAGCTCTTTCTCCAAAGCATACTTAGGGCCCGTGAGAGGGATTTCTTGCAGTTCTTAATGAACACCGAGTTCCACGAGTCTGGGCCTGGGGCTGAGTGCATGGGCATGTAGTCGATGGCTTTCTCAAAGTCTAGTGGAGTTAGGGTTATGTCATAAATCTGGCCTGCATTGGCAGGGTTTTGAGGCTTATTCATACTGCGATTTCAATATCTCGCTCATTTCTTTGTTGTCGTCTGTGTAGGATCCGTCTTGTCTGAGCAGGAGCCCTATACCAGAAGTGGTTTTTGACTTGTTTTTGGCATATGAAAAGAAATATTTCGATTTTTTTAATTTAATCGCTTTTAGCTCCTCTTGTCTCTCCTGGATCCTGTATGAGTCCTTTAACTTCAGCTCAATATTTTCCACTTCCCTCGTTAGCACTTCCTTCTGTGTATCAGATAATTTGGCATTCTTGAGGAGCTCAAT
Organism: Cherax quadricarinatus; assembly: GCF_038502225.1. Lineage (NCBI taxonomy): Eukaryota > Metazoa > Arthropoda > Malacostraca > Decapoda > Parastacidae > Cherax > Cherax quadricarinatus. The sequence goes on along the minus strand of NC_091299.1, from coordinate 52,862,077 downwards.
GATTCTTCGTCTTCTCCTGTAGAGGGAACGTCTCTCTCTCTCCAGTTTACTTCTTCTTTTCTTTTGTCTTATAGGAATATACCTTGAACATACTCCAGTTACCAGGAGAGTTATCTTTTCGAGGCATTGGTTAGGGTCCATGTAATTTAAGATATCCTCCCAGCATGTTTAATTTAGGGCATAGTTTACCTGATCCCAGATGATGTTCTTATTGTTGAAGTTGAATTTGGTTAAGGTACCCTCATAACTGTATGCATCTTGCTGATCAGGACTCCTGTGCATGCAAGTCTGGACTTTGATTAGATTTTGATCAGAATTTATTGTTTTTGATATTGTTATATTCATTACCAGGTCCACATTATTTGTAAAAATAAGGTCCAGTGTGTTCTCCAGTCTTGTTGGCTCCATCTGCTGACTTAGGGTGTGTTTGTTGCAGAAATTCAGCAGCTCCTGTGTGTGTGACCTTTCATCTGAGCTATCTCCAGGGATTATTTCTGCTACATTATTTGCCATATTTTTCCATTTTGTGTGTCATAGATTGAAATCACCAAGCAGCAAGATGTTTGGGGATGGGGATGGAAAGTTATCCAGACAGGAGTCAATTTTTTACAGTTGTTCTTTGAACTATTGGGAAGTTGCATCCGGTGGCTTATATACAAGTACAATGACTAAGTTTTGGTTCTCGGTTTTTATTGTCAGAACTTCAACTACATCATTTGTGGTGTTCAGTATCTCTGTGCAAATGAGAGACTGACATACAGGCCAACCTCCCCCTTGTTGCCTGTTCTTTCTGTCGCATCTGAAAAGGTTGTATCCAGGTATACATATTTCACTGTCAAAGTAATCTTTTGCGTGGGTCTCTGTGAAGGTTGTAAACAGTGAATTTGACTCCCCTAGAAGTCCACTAATGAAAGGTATATTGTTGTTGGTGGACGGCTTAAGACCCTGTATATTAGCAAATATAAATGAGGTTGTGTTGCATGTTTGTTCGGGGAATTTTGTTTTTGGCATCAGTAGCTGTGAGCCCGGAGGCGCCACTGGCTCTGCCTCCAGTCGAACAAGGCTCGAAGGTGGACTATTTTGGTTATCTCTTTCCATTTTCTTTCTTCGTTTCCTACCACTAAAAAATCACTTGGGGTGTTGTCATAGCTACCATAGCTACTATGATGTGTTGTACGGGGTGTGTGCCTCCTGGTATGCAGTGCAATTGGTATTGTAACATTGTTTTTCAAGGACTGAAGACTGACACATCTCAGGGTGGAAGTATTTGCAAGAGGTAGAACGACACACTCCCTTAGACAGGAGGTCACGGCATTTTTTGGGATGCTCAAAGTTGCATGCCCCATTCGTTTTCCCTGATATTCCGTGCTTACAAATGCCCCAAACATAGAATTTGCACCATTTTGTTTTTGGCAGAGTACAATTCGTGCTGGATGTATTCCTAATCTGTGCCGGCCCTAGAGCTGCACTACAGTCCTCCATAGCCAAACCAGAGACACCACCATCTGCTGTCATGGCACCAACATTTTTCCTAGGAGGGGATTCCCCGACTACATCTGTACTAGAGGCTATGACTGTGATGGTTGCAGAAGAGTCTACCCCAGAGGAGGGCTCCTCTACTACATCTGTACTAGAGGCTATGGCGCTGGTGGCTGTGGAGGAGTCTTTAACTGAATCTGGGTTTTCACAATGGCTAGGGGCTGGGTCAGGGTCAGCCCTAAGGCTGGGGCCTGAGCTAGCTGTTGTTTTTGTTTCATGTGTTTTTTCCAGGGTGTATCTGCTTATTTTTGGGTCAGTTGTTGTAGACTGGGCATTCTGTGTGTTAGACTTTACTCCTCTCCCATCTTCCCATGCTCTATATATTCCAGGTAGACTATTCAATAGTTCCTCCTTTTTTTCGCCTCGAGAAAGAGGAGGACTTTATTAACCTCCTGAGTGTTTTCCTGATATCTGTCCATAGTTCCACATCCCTGTTGCAGATCCAGAAACACCTATCAAGATAGATGTCAATTTTGGTTGCAATGTTTATTCTTGCACAGGTAACATGATGTTTTGAAAAGCAAAGGTTGCATGTGATTCTAGATTTTTTCCCAAGAGCCTTTTCACATGTCCCACAGATATACTGTACTGCCATCCTGCTTGTATCCTATTTGCAGCTGGGTACCACAAGAACCTGATCTTCACTTTACCTTTCAGCTCTGCACGCAGGTGTGTGTGTTATAGGTCAATGCATGGGTCGGTGGGATGTAATTAGAATGGAGACTTATTACACATTAAAAACTTTTATGTTGTATAACATCATATATCATACATCCTACAGCATCTGATTCCTGTCATGATCACTGCTACTCATCTTATCCTGGGCTTCACTTTACCTTTCAGCTCTGCACTCAAGTGTGGGATGTAATTAATATTTTTTTTTTTTGTTTTAAAAGAGAGGTTTAAATAGGCCAAAGACAAGCATAAAGGGATTATTGAATTAAAGCAGTCGAGGAATTGAAGACAAATCCAAAAGGGTTCATCCTAATATATTTTCTCCCTTTTTTCAGTGTATGTCCCATTAAAATTAATTTATGAAGGCTTACTGTTATTTAAAAAGAAATACGATAGGTTTTCACCAATATTTTCCGATCAGTCTTTACCCAAAAAGACGCACAATGAAATCCCAGTAAGGAATTACTTTTTTAGGTAAGAAAAACAAATTATGTAATATCAGTATTACGAATGCAGGCCTGTTGTACCTGGCCGTACAAAAAACAACCAGACAGGCAAAGACAAAGCAAACACAACGTGGGTAGTTTTCATTACCCGTATATTCCTTCACCAAGTTATTTACGGTATTTATGGAGTTAAATCAGTAGAATAAACCAGAGAGCAAGGAGCCACTCATAACAGCGGTTTTTACCCTTCAGAATAGACAAGTGAGTATGAGTGTACAACACCAGCTTGAGTCAGTGTCTGACACACAGTAGGGAGGTGAAGTACGTCACCTCGACTGGCAGGTCCAGCTCTCACCCTACTGAATGAGTGAATTGGACCAATAATAGAGCAGAGAAGCCCTAGAAGTGGCACATTCTGAATTACCAGTTTCCTGGTCGAGATGGCATGCCAATGGGTGTGTAATGATCGTTGAATACTCGGCACATGCTAACATCAGTCACTAGGGACATGTAACAGTAGATGATATGGAAATGCAACGTGTTTTATATAATAAAGACAAAAGCATCCGTTGGAAATTTCATTCTGATAGTTTGGCCTGCACAACACAATAGTCTCTTACAAGTCTGAACCGGCCTGCTATGCTGGCGATACACTCAATAACGTTTAGAATTACTACTTCCGTTTCTGTCATCTACAGCATTGTGTTTGCTCTCCTTTTCCCGGTTACAGTTTTTTTTAACTGCATGAATATTGGTAAGTTTACCGACACTTTGGTAGGTAAAACGACACATGAGCATCTAATGAGTTATATGAGATATTGAGCTCCTGGAGCTTTATCAAGCCTTTAAGAATAGGACAAATAAGGTATATGAAGGATGCAAGGTAAAGTGCAGGGGACAGAACTAAGAGTACAAAATTAGTACTGAAAAAGACCTATAATCACATTGTTATAGACACAGGTACTAATTAGAGGCCTATAGCACATGGCTGTAAACAAAGTCGGCTATACACACCTATCAACAGGGCAAGACAAGGCAAGGCAAACACAGCTTGGGTAGATTTATTTGCCCATTGTGTTCCTTCACCACTTATTTACAATATTTACAAGGTAAAGATGTGGAGAAATTTTCTCCAGGAGGGGGATATCAGCCCCCTTCAGCCCTTTTCAGCCCTGAGAGGCCCACCCTCTCAGAAGGGGCAAGCATCTTGTTTACTTCCACATCAAGTAATTACAAGCAGATGTTTAACCAACGTGTACCAGTCATAGGTCATGTGACTCCTTGCAAGAGACCAGTGTTACAAATAGTGTAGTTTAATGAGAGACAATCAATTTCTTACCTTAGCAGGACAATTAAGGAAAATCCTGCATCCACTTTATTACCATGTTAAAGATAGTGTTCGTTGTTGTCTATGCCCAGACAGCAAGAATTAAGCATTCTGTATTGCTTCATGGTGGAAGTTTGGCAAGGAAGGGAAATGCGCTTGAATCAGCTTTTTCTTTGTGGCTGGGGGCAGTGGCAGCATAGGGTGCTGTGGTGCCTTCAGATTGTAATGTGTGATGATGCAGTAAAGACTCCTACTTCATGCTAAGAGCGAACAAAGGAAGTGAATCGTGCATTGCTGTACCTCAGACAATCTCCATAATAACCATAAACCTATTACCAAGAAGTGTGCGCAGCTTCTTTAATGACATTACCTTGAAAAACAAGCCTTGTGAAACATAGTGTACCAGTGTGCGTGTTCCTAGACTGTGGAAGACGTGGACATCCAAGGACATTTCAGCTTCTGTCAAGTCACCGATATCTGTTGAATAAGGTGCATGTAGCATCATAGCTCACACTACAAGAGCAAGGTAGGTTTTGAACCATCTTCTCATACAGGGGACTACGCAGTTCTTGTGTCACAAGGGATATGAAATCATCCCATAGTCGGGAGTGAGGTGCAGACTTTTGAATCCAAATCAGTACATATCATCAGCAATCAGTTTCTGAGATATGCTGACACAACACCTCCTAGGGGTAATTATACTTACATAACATTTTTTTTATGCAGTTCTTAGGGAGTGCATACGACAGCTCATCAAGACATCGCCTACAGGGACGGCTGTGTAGGCGAGAGCTGTCTTTCAAGATAAGTCCCATTACATTCCATTATTTACTCATTGACTTAGCTTGCAGCATTTCCCTAAAAAAGATATTAAGTTGGCAATATAAAAAGCAGACAACCAAGAGCCACTCAAAGCACTTGTCTGTCTCCCAGTCAGACAGACAAATTGACATCACCTTGGCTGAGGAAGCAGGTTCTCTCTCACCTGATTGGTGGGTATAATTGAACAGTAAATATAGCAGTAGGGCCCCAGAATTGCTATTATCTGTTGATAAATAATACACTTGTGCAACATTTGGGTATCATTATTATGGAAACGTTTCCAGAATATAGATACCCAGATGATGAACAAGTGTCTTATTTATGAGCTTGGCGGTTTTCTAAACAATTTATTCACATGCTGCTCGTCCAAACAAATACGACCTGGCAGAACTTTGCTGTAAACTATTTCGTGTTTCTTCTCATTTTTTTTTGTATTATTTGTATAAATAAGTCACCATGGGGCCTAAGACAATTAGTAATAATAGCCAACCAAACAGAAAATTTGTTGGGAAGAACTTGTCCGATACTCAACCGGAGCGGCACTCGAACAGCCTTCTGGAATTAATCAAGGTCGCATACCGAGGTTCCATATATATATATATATATATATATATATATATATATATATATATATATATATATATATATATATATATATATATATATATATATATATATATATAGTATTCTTACCACGAAAGTTGTATTTAATCAGCAACACTGCGACTAGCCGGGGGATCGAACCGTGTTGTTTTAGCCTGCCTCATTGTGAGCGAAATTTCACAATGCTCTAATCCAATGGACCATGCAATCCTACAAGAATCACGCACCCAGCAGAGCTAGGAGTTGTACCGTGATCCAAGGAGAAATGCTGGTGTGGGTGACCCAGATCTAATTTCATTCTACCACCACCATCTTCAGCAATAGCACTACCAGCACTACAACCACCACCACCAACAACAACAACACCACCGCCAACACCACAAGCACCACCACCTCCACCAACACCACCGCCGACACTACCACTATCAATAACAACAACACCACCATCACCATCAGTGCCATCATCTCCACCAACATCACCGCCAGCAGCACCACTGCTACCACCACCACCAACACCACTACCACCACCGCCACTAACAGCAATTCCATCAACACCACCACCACCACAAACAACAACAAAAATACTACCTCCACCAACACCACCACCACAAACAATAACAACAACAACACCAATAATACCACTGCCACCAATACCTCAACCAATAACAACAAGAACATTACCACCACCATCAAACACACCATCACTACCACTACCACCAGCACAACCACCACCATCGTACACCATCAATACCACCACCACCAGCACTACCACCACCATCACGTACACCATTACTACCACCACCAACAGCACTACCACTATCACAAACAAGATCACTACAACGACCAGCAGCACTACCACCAACTCCACCACCATGACCACCACCGAAAACTCCACCAGCGCCGCCACCAAAACCACTACCACCACCACCAACACCCCAGACACAACCACATCCATCATTACCACCACCTATACCACTACAACCACCGCCATCATAACCACCACCATCACCACTGCCAATATCACCACCTCCATCACCACTAGTACTACCAAAACCACTAGTACTACCACCACCATTTCCAACACCACTACGACCACCTCCAGCACTACCACTACCGCCAATACCATCACCACCACCAGCACTACCACCACCACAACCTCTAATACCACCAACACTACCACCAACTACACTACTACACCACAATCAACGCCACAAACACCACCGCCAACAACAGTAACACCACCAACACAACCACTACTAAAACCACCACCACCACTACTACCACCACCATCACTTCCACCACCACTACCACCAACACCACCATCAACACCGCCACCAACACCACCACCAACACCACCACTAACACCACCACCAACACCAACGCCACCACCAATACCACCACCAACACCTCTCTCACCACCACCACCAACAACAACACCAACACCACCGCTAACACAACGGGCGAAACCAACACCACCAACAACAGTGCCGCCAATAGCATCACCACCATCACCGCCATCACCACTACTACCACTACCACCATCAACAACAACACCACCACCACCACAAACAACAACAACAACACCAACACCACCGCTAACACAACCGGCAAAACCACCACCATCAACGCAGCCAATATCACCACCACCGTCACCACAACCACCACTACTACCACTACCTCCACCACTACCAGCATCAACATCACCACTACCACTACCACCACCACTACCACCATCAACAACAACACCACCACCACTAGCATCACTACCGCCAACAACACCAGCACCACCACCTCCACCAACAGCACCGCAAACACCACGACTATCACTAGGGCCACCATGCCCACCACCACCATCACCACCAACGCCACTACCAGCACTACCACCACCACCAACAACAACACCAACAATACCATCACCACCACCACCACTACCACCCACACCCCCACTACCACTACCACCATCTCCACAACAACCACCACCACCATCGCCACCACCGCCACCACCATCCCCACAACCACCACTACCATCATCACTACAACCACCACCACCACCATCACCACAACCACCACCACCACCGCCGCCACCATCACCACAACCACTACCACCACCACCACCACCACCACTCACACCACCATTACGATCACCACCACCACAACCACCACCACCATCACCACCATCGCCACCACCACCGCCACCACCATCACCACCACCACCACCATCACCACAACCACCACCACCACCACCATCACTATCACTACCACCACCATCACTACCACCACAACCGCAACCACCACCATCACCACAACCACCACCACCATCGCCACCCCCAACCCCGCCACCATCGCCACAACCACCATCATCACCACAACCACCACCACCGCCGCCACCATCATCACCATAAGTACCACCACCACCGCCGCCACCACCATCACCACAACCACTACCACCGCCACCACCACCATAACCATCACTGCCCACACCACCACTACCACCACCACCACCACCACCACTACCATCACCAACACTACCACTATCACCACAACCACCACCGCCACCTTCAAAACTACAACCGTCGCCACTACCACCACCACCACCACTACCACTACCAGCACCACCACCGTCGCCAACACCATCATCACCACCACCTACACCACTTCTACCACCGCCAACATCACCACCACCACTACAACCAACACCACCACCACGCTACTTCCACCAACAACACCACCACTACCACCATCATCACCACCGCCATCACTACCACAACGATCGCCTCCACTTCTACCACCACCATTACCACCACTATCACCACTACAATCCTCATCACCAACACATCTTCCACCACTAGCAACACTATCACAACCATCACCAACACCATTATCACCACCACCACCACTATCGCCACCACACCACCCACCACCATCACTATGACCACCACAACACCCACCACCACCACCACCATCATCACCACTACCACCATTTCCGCCATCACTACGTCCACCACTACCACCACCACCAACACCATCACCAATATCACCAGCATTACCACCACCACCACAATCATAACTCCTTCCACCACCATTTCCCCACCGCTACCAGCATCACTGCTACCCTCAGCACCACCTCCACTACCAGCACGAACACCACTACTACCACATCAACACTACCACCACCACTACCTTTAGTACTATCACCATCATCATTAACACCACTACTACCAACACCACTACCACTTCACCACCACCACCACCACCACCACCACTAACACCACCACTAACACCACCACTACTACCACTACTACCGCCACCAACACTAATACCACCACTACCACCACTACCTCCAGTACTACCAACACCTCTAGCCCCAGCAACACCACTACCATCACCACCACTACCACCACCACTACTACCACCACCACTATCACCACCTCAAACACCAGTACCACCACCACTACTACCACCATCACTACCACCACCACTACCATCACCACTACTACCACCACCACCACTACTACTACCACCATCACTAACACTACCACCACCACCACCACTACTACCACCACTTCCACTACCACCACCATTACCACCACCGCTACCATCACTACCATCCCCAGTACCACCACCACCACTACCATCACCGCTACCATCACCACTACCACCACCACCACCACTACCAGTAACACTACCACCACCGCCACTACCAATATCACTACCATCATCACTACCACCACAACTACCATCACTATTACCACCACCAGTACCATCACCACCACTCCCACCACCATCACTAACACCACTACTACCACCTCCTCCACAACCAGTAACGCTACCACCACAATCACTACCACTACCACTGCCACCACCACTACCAGTAACACTACCACCACCACCACCACCACTACCACCATCACCACTACCACCACCACTACCATCACCATTACCACCACCACCACCACTACCATCACCACTACTACCACCACCATCACTAACACCACTACTGCCACCACCTCCACAACCAGTAACACTACCACCACAATCACTACCACTACCACTGCCACCTCCACAACCAGTAACACTACCACCACAATCACTACCACTACCACTGCCACCTCCACAACCAGTAACACTACCACCACAATCACTACCACTACCACTGCCACCTCCACAACCAGTAACACTACCACCACAATCACTACCACCACCACTGCCACCACCGCTACCAGTAACACTACCACCATTGCCAGCGCCACCTTAATCATTGCGTTATGAGATGTTTGACACAAAGAATATTGCATGCTCTGTGTGACGCACAAAAAAGAGGAACAACACACGAAACAAAAGCCAAACAGAGTTATGTCGGGATGTTATTCTCGTCACTTACAACTCTGGAAATCGGTTCCAGGTATGCCACGAGTATCGCAATAAACGAAAGATGTGTAATTTTGAGATTAAATGAAGGATTCCAGTGATTTGTTTAAATTTATAACTGTTGTTGCTACTTTTATTTACTATTGTCGTTGCTGCTTTTATTGATTTATTTTGAGCATCCTGCATTTTTTTCTTTACAATTAATTGTTTGGTTTTAGAGTTGTTAGTTTCGAATAAAAATTAAATTTTGAAACGTACCAAAAATGTTATAAGATGTACCTGGGCGCGCTTACGTTATTTGAACGAATGATTGATTCTGCGTTATATGTCTGGTGTAATACACGTTCATTGATCACTAGTGACTCAACAAGCTTTTATGAAGTGATCAAACACCGTAAATCCAGTAGGAGTCATAAGTCACAGCTTAGAGTTCCTAATTCACCTTTGACGGGATGTAAACACAGCTAGAGAAGGTTCTGTGTTGATGTGTCACCTCCACAAATATCACCAGGACACACACACACACATTCTCCCATATGACAGAATCTTGTAGGAGGGGAAGAGAATGTCCATGTGAAGTTTATCAGTAATTTGGCTCCCTGTATGTTGATTCTTGTAATTTGACTCTTGTGATAAATGGTTTTGAAAACCGACAAGTTGAAGATTGAGACACTTGTGCAATATATAGGAATCTTTATTTCGAAAATATTTCGCAAACAAAATGGCCCCATCAGTCCAATACAAAACAGAAAGGTGTAAGGAAAGGAGGAGTTTGAGGTAATCAGTCCCTCAGCCTGGAATCGATGTGTCCAGTCCATCAACCTTGTAGAAAGTACAGCAATATGACAGGAGAAGTGAGTTATATACTTATATACCGCCTCCTCCTGCTTCGACTCGCCTGACTACAGTATATGAGTCACTTCTCCGGCCATATGCTGTACTTTCTACAAGATTGATGGACTGAACATGTCGATTCCAGGCTGAGGGAATGTCAGCATAGTTGCTGATCCCTGTGTTACATAGCATAGCTTATTAGTATCATCCATGTGCTTTAGATAGGAGATCCCTTTTAGGCCTGTGACTGTTGTGTGACGTCACGGGATGCGCATGTGCACGTTTGTACCTCTGCCCCGGCCTCAGACGGCGTGTAGACCTACAGGCGAAGACAGGCAGAGGCTGGGCTCCACATTCATCATCACAGTCTGACAATATATATGTTACCATCCAACAAGTGTGTCTACCTTCAACCCTCGATATCTCCATTAAGAACCCCTACGATAAATGGTGGCAATGGAGAGCCTGTAATTCTGACGATTACAGCGATTTCTGGAGATAAACATCTTGTGACTAGGCCTACCGAGAAGGTTAACCCCAGCCAGCTACCTCAAGTCAGCTACTTGCCCAAGCTCCTACCAGCTTCTACACCATCCACTGGTCAGTCTCTTTGTATTAGTGTTTATCTGCTTATTTGCATCACTCCCGAGGGGTTGACCCGAGTTTGCAAAATAAGCCAGTTTCCAGTCTGTGGTGGGGGAGTCCAGTCCAGCCTAGTCTACTTCATCCAGTTCTTTTGCCTGCCAAGCCAGCTTCCACCTCTGCTGTGCTCTTCGTGAGAAGTTATCAAGCTATTCTGTGTGAAGGGTTAGATAAGCCAGCTAGAAACTAACCCAGGTGCCTTACCCCAGTACTCAAGCAAGCCACGTGGGTAGTCTTCATCGCTTGTGATTCAAGCTCCAAGCAATTCTGAGTGCTCTTTTTCATCCTTGTGGTGTTGTGGTATTTTGTGGGTTGTTTTTAAGCCAGTCGGCTAAGAATTATCTTCGCGGCAGTGTGGCTGTTCTCAGTGGGGCTTACGCCGTTCAACCCATAGACCCAACCACCCACGACCACGTGTGTCTCACCATTGCCAGTCTTAGCCCTGTTTCAGCCCACTCACTCGACACCGGCCTCAGCCCTGCTCAGCCCACTCACCAAACCACTACCACTGTGTTATTGTACTTTTATTACGGGTACTTGTACCATATTTTATGGACCACATAGGGGGTCAAGAGCTAGAGTGTGTCTTCGACAGTGGCGCCAACCGTTGAAAGCCTCCTGTGTGAAGTCTATCGTCGATGTAAGCGCAATTCTACGATACGTGTGCAGAGGACAGCAGCAAGATGACACAAACAATCCCCTACCTTCCACCATCAACCTCATTCTTCACCAAGTCGTTACAGCGATAATTAATATTTTTTTTTCATAGAGACATTTGCGAGTGTTGAGACATTTCTTTTGTGTTTCCAGTGATTTTTCTCTTAGTGACATTCAGTGACTCTTGATCAGACTCAGTGTTTGATTGCAATAATCTTTTAGTCTCCTTAATTCAGTGTTAATTTTCGTGCATTATCTTATGTCTGTTGTGTTGTGTCTTTTTAAACACTTGAAGTAAGTACTTAGTGTTTTTCCTTTGTTGTGTGTGCAACATATGAGCAGTATAGAACTTGTGTTTATACTTCAGAATCACCTTGTGTTCTCAGTATTCCAGTGAAGTATTTCAGTAATTTATCAGCTTTATTCTGCATCACAACTCAGTGTTGTCTGTTATATTTTTTTCTCTTCCCAGCATTTGTGCATTTTTGTTTTGTTCCCTGTGTGTTGAACATTCTTGTGTTCATATTCTTTCATTTAGCCAGTGTCTAATTTGTCTTATTTCCACAGACAATAGTGCCATTATTTTGTGCAAGCGAGAAATCATTTTTACAAAATTTTTCACACATCAAGTTTCATTGCAAGAAAAATCTAGTATTGTGTTTATGTTGATGTGTTGTGTTCTGCATCACTGTAAGTGTTGTGTTCTGCATCACTGTAAGTGTTGTGTTCTGCATCACTGTAAGTGTTCAAGCTTTTTGTTCTGTGTTTTAGCACCTATTATTTTTTCATGTTTTATTGAACAAATTCACTCTTAGTGCAATTTTTAAGTTCTTCTTTTAGAGTAAATTGTTCTTTTGCTTGTTAAGTGTTGTTTAAGTTGCAGTTAAGAGTTAAAGTGTTCATTCCTTGATATATTTCTTTTCTTGTGTGTGTAATAATTTTTATTGCACATTGACTCGTTTTGCAATAATTCTTGTGCAAATATTGTGTTGCCATTAAAGTTTTCTTGCAGAAAATTTTATGCAGTACTTGTTGATTAGCAATTGTAATTTTGCAACATTGCTACAGTTTATTTCAGTGCAGTTTCTTATGCTCTGTTCTGTGCATAATATTTTATTCTTTGTGTGCCATTTTATGCTCTTTTTAGTGAATTGTTTTTGCTCAGTTTTTCTTAATTGTGCACAAGATTTGTTGAGTCCATTTTAACATTCTTTTTGATTGATTTATCATTTTGTTGTGTATTTTCCTGTTGTATTGAAAGTAAAGACACTGTGCCATTCATTCAATTTAAAGTAAAAGTTGAGCAAATCAGATTTGAGTAAAGTACAAGTTCTCTTGATTTTCAGTGTAATGGCTTGATAAAGCTCCTGGAGAGCGAAACGTTGCCACAATAAATGTCACATTAGTTGCACTTGTGTCCTTTTACTTTACATATTGTCGGTAATTCTACCAACTTTATTACTATTTTCAGTGTTGTTTGTTAAGTTGCATATTTTTCTTGTGTGAGTTCTTTGCTTACTGTGTGACCTGTCAATTTTTAATTACTTATGCAGAATAGTTAAGCATTTTCTTCCATTTAAGCTTATTGTCTCATTCTCTCCATTTTTCTTGCCTTATGTACTTGAGTAAGTTCACTCAGAAGATGTCCCAGTCACTTCTGAACGTTCACTTAGTGTATCATGCCAGTCAAAGTCAATATGAATCAGTCCACAGTACCAACATTTCCTTACTGACTGAAAGACAATATCTAGCCCTTGAGCAATGTGTTTGTTCTCACAGCTTGTATCTGAGATTTGTTAAAGTGCTGCGAAATGTGAAGTTCAGATTAAGTTCCTATAGATTCGTTCATTACTTATTAACGTTGCCGAGCGGTCAGGCACTAGTAATTCTGTCACTCCCATCTGTGTTCCACCTACACCTTCAGACTTGCAGGATAGTGTTCCGTTGCCTCAAGTGTCCGAGGACACTCAGACTGCCTTGAGTGCACAGCCTATCCCTGCAATGACTGCTAGTTCGAGTAGTAGTTTCTCCACAGGGGATGCCTTGTCAGAAAACGATTACTTGAAACTAGTAATGCCATCTCTTGTTGATGTGACATGCTGTCTGCAGAAAGACGTCTCTGTTACAGCTAGTGTTCTCACTAGGGTGTCTGTTGTTGTTCCTAATGTTCCAGATGGTGATCCCATCCTAGTTGACAGTAATCAGTGCATTGTTAGAAGTTATTTCTCGAGTAACATTCCCATGTTAACGTTTGTAAGTGTAGTTTCTTTATAGTTGATACCTCGTGTCACTGTGTGCGACTCAGATTGAATATCAGCATTGTTGACCGTGTTCATTTATTTTCTCCTGTGCTTGCAGTTTGAGATAGTAGATTCGTTCTTCCTTGCTCATATTGCGTGTTATAGCGTTAATTTTTTCAACCGGGGGGAGTCATCCACTCCACCGAGTTTGTTCATTCCTCCAGTAAGAAAGAATCGATCCCTTGTGGTCTGGTGTGGTTCGATTCCTGCTCCAGGAAGATCTTATTCTTACTGTGAAGCCATCAGCACCCATTAGTGACTTTGTAATGAGCCAAGAATTACTGTATCGAACAGCCGAGTTGGGTACTCCAAGCAGAAGAGTTTACCAGTTAGTAATTCCACAGTCACTAGTGAACGTAGCTCTACAGCTAGTTCATGATGCACCAGGTGTTGCACACCCTGGTATGGATCGTTCTGTGAAACAAGCCAGAATGAAATACTTTTGGCCACGTATGGCAACTGACATTTCCGAGTATGTTAAGAAATGTAGTGTCTGTATGCAACATAAAAGAAATGTCAATGGTCCTAATCCAATCCAAGTGTACCCAACCACTAGTGAACCGTGGGAAAGAGTTGCCCTCGATTTGTTAACCAATTTTAAATGTTCCCTCCGAGGCAACAAACATCTGTGTGTTATGGTAGACCATTTCACCAGATATTGTGAGTTAGTTCCTATTGCAGATAAGACTGCACAGACAGTAACTAAAGCGTTTAAAGAACGCATTATCTGCAGGCATACCACCCCAAAGTCCTTAGTAACAGATAATGGAGGTGAATTCTGTAATGAGATTCTTGAAAATTTGTGTACCTTGTACAAGATCTCTAAATCCACCATTGTTCCTCATCATCCTGCCAGCAATGGGTTAGCCGAACGAACCAATAAGAAAGTACTGTACTTGATGTCCTGAGAGCCACTATCAACCCCAAAACTTGGGATGAAGTCATACCAGATGTCCAATGTGCCATAAATTCTGCTTACAATACTTCCACAGGTGATACTCCACATTATGCATTGTATGGTGTAGACAAGCGTTTACCCTATGAGTTGTTATATTCCACTCCGAAACCTAATTACAACCCTGATGATTTCGTAGCAACTCGTACCAGCATGGCTCAAAGTGTTTTTAGAAGAATCCGTGAAACACTTCACAAATCAACAGCAGAATTTACTAGAGTAACTAATAGCCGTGCTAAGCCATCAAAAGTCAAAGTAGGTTCAAGAGTAATGCTGACAAATTTCAACAAAACATCCGAAATGCCTAAGCTCGATCAAAAGTTTGTCGGACCTTATCGAGTTGTAGAACATATCTCTGGTAATAAGTATAAGGTTAGAGAAATTAGTACTGGTAAGTACAAAGAATCGCATTTAGATCGTATGAAATTAGTATGCGATGTTGATGATATTGCTACCCAGACTAATGTGACAGATGCTGAAAATCCTCTTGACTCTGTACCCTCTACCTCAAATACTCAGTCAGATAACCAACCTGAATGTCGTTACTCCTTGTGTACTCGACAAGTAATGAGAAGCCCACAAGTATCTTTTGTAGATACTCGTTTAGATCTCCCTCAGTCAAGGCATGTGTTAGCCATTGCAGAGGAATTCGATCCTCCCAGAGATGATAACCATTCTGCATATGTAAACCTCACCCTCGCAGAATTGGGTTTAAATGTACATAGTCTGTATAACTAGATGTCCCAGATGAAGTAAATTGTCAACTGTTTGTTATTAACTGATTAGTTTTTTTTCAATTTTTTTTTTTTCGTATTTACGTTCCGCCGTATTCTGAGAATTTGACAGTAATAGTCTGAGTGCACCAGATGCCTTTGCTGTTAATTTCACCTTGTATATATATATATATTTATTCTTCCTCAGAATCCGTAGAGTGCATGAATACAGATCGATCGATCAATCCCAACCATATTGTACAATGATTTGTTCTTATAGTTTGCAATGCATTACGTTAAAACTCATTTTGTTAACATCCATTATGTTGCCATCCACTAATTCTAAGTTATATATGAATTTGTTATTGTATAGAATCAGCCCAGAACCGCCTGCCTGTTCAGCCTATAGATAGTAGTGTATGTCGAGACGACATACGTAACATGACCGAGCTGTCAGCATAGTTGCTGATCCCTGTGTTATATAGCATAGCTTATTAGTATCATCCATGTGCTTTAGATAGTAGATCCCTTTTAGGCCTGTGACTGTTGTGTGACGTCACGGGATGCGCATGTGCATGTTCGTACCTCTGCCCCGCCCTCAGACGGCGTGTAGACCTACAGGCGAAGACAGGCAGAGGCTGGGCTCCACATTCATCATCACAGTCTGACAATATATATGTTACCATCCAACAGGTGTGTCTACCTTCAACCCTCGATATCTCCATTAATAACCCCTACGATAGGACTGATTACCTCAAACTCCTCCTCTCCTTACACCTTTCTATTTTGTATTGGACTGAAGCCACTGTGTGGCAAAATGTTTCCTAAATACAGATTCCTGTATGTTGCACAAGTAATTTGACTCCTGGTAATTTGACTCCTGGTAATTTGACTCCTGGTAATTTGACTCCTGGTAATTTGACTCCTGGTAATTTGACTCCTAGTAATTTGATTCCTGGTAATTTGATTCCTGGTAATTTGATTATTGGTAATTTGATTCCTGGTAATTTGACTCCTGGTAATTTGTCTCGTGGTAATTTGACTCTTGGTAATGTGACTCCTGGTAATTTGACTCCTGGTAATCTGACTCCTGGTAATTTGATTCCTGGTAATTTGATTCCTGGTAATTTGACTCCTGGTAATTTGACTCCTGGTAATTTGTCTCGTGGTAATTTGACTCATGGTAATTTGTCTCGTGGTAATTTGACTCTTGGTAATGTGACTCCTGGTAATTTGACTCCTGGTAATTTGACTCCTGGTAATTTGACTCCTGGTAATTTGACTCCTAGTAATTTGATTCCTGGTAATTTGATTCCTGGTAATTTGATTATTGGTAATTTGATTCCTGGTAATTTGACTCCTGGTAATTTGTCTCGTGGTAATTTGACTCTTGGTAATGTGACTCCTGGTAATTTGACTCCTGGTAATCTGACTCCTGGTAATTTGATTCCTGGTAATTTGATTCCTGGTAATTTGACTCCTGGTAATTTGACTCCTGGTAATTTGGTTCCTGGCAATTTGATTCCTGGTAATTTGATTCCTGGTAATTTGACTCATGGTAATTTGACTCGTGGTAATTTGACTCTTGGTAATTTGACTCCTGGTAATTTGACTCCTGTTAATTTGACTCCTGGTAATCTGACTCCTGGCAATTTGATTCCTGGTAATTTGATTCTTTGTAATTTGATTCCTGTTAATTTGACTCCTGGAAATTTGACTCCTGGTAATTTGATTCCTGTTAATTTGATTCATGGTAATTTGACTCATGGTAATTTGATTCCTGTTAATTTGACTCCTGGTAATTTGACTTCTGGTAATTTGATTCCTGGTAATTTGATTCCTGTTAATTTGACTCCTGGTAACTTGATTTCTGGTAATTTGATTACTGTTAATTTGACTCCTGGTAATTTGATTCCTGGTAATTTGACTCCTGGTAATTTGACTCCTGGTAATTTGACTCCTGGTAATTTGATTCCTGGCAATTTGATTCCTGGTAATATGATTATTGGTAATTTGATTCCTGGTAATTTGACTCCTGGTAATTTGATTCCTGGTAATTTGACTCATTGTAATTTGACTCGTGGTAATTTGACTCTTGGTAATCTGACTCCTGGTAATTTGACTCCTGGTAATCTGACTCCTGGTAATTTGATTCCTGGTAATTTGATTCCTGGTAATTTGACTCCTGGAAATTTGACTCCTGGTAATTTGGTTCCTGGCAATTTGATTCCTGGTAATTTGATTCCTGGTAATTTGACTCATGGTAATTTGACTCGTGGTAATTTGACTCTTGGTAATTTGACTCCTGGTAATTTGACTCCTGTTAATTTGACTCCTGGTAATCTGACTCCTGGCAATTTGATTCCTGGTAATTTGATTCTTGGTAATTTGATTCCTGTTAATTTGACTCCTGGAAATTTGACTCCTGGTAATTTGATTCCTGTTAATTTGATTCATGGTAATTTGACTCATGTTAATTTGATTCCTGTTAATTTGACTAATGGTAATTTGACTTATGGTAATTTGATTCCTGGTAATTTGATACCTGTTAATTTGACTCCTGGTAACTTGATTTCTGGTAATTTGATTACTGTTAATTTGACTCCTGGTAATTTGATTCCTGGTAATTTGACTCCTGGTAATTTGATTCCTGGTAATTTGATTCCTGGTAATTTGATTCCTGGTAATTTGACTGCTGGTAATTTGACTTCTGGTAATTTGATTACTGTTAATTTGACTCCTGGTAAATTGATTCCTGGTAATTTGATTCCTGTTAATTTGACTGCTGGTAATTTGACTTCTGGTAATTTGATTACTGTTAATTTGACTCCTGGTAATTTGACTCCTGGTAATTTGATTCCTGGTAATTTGATTCCTGGTAATTTGATTCCTGGTAATTTGACTCCTGATAATTTGATTCCTGGTAATTTGATTCCTGGTAATTTGATTCCTGGTAATTTGACTCCTGGTAATTTGACTCCTGGTAATTTGACTCCTGGTAATTTGATTCCTGGTAATTTGATTCCTGGTAATTTGACTCCTGGTAATTTGACTCCTGGTAATTTGATTCCTGTTAATTTGACTCCTGGTAATTTGACTCCTGGTAACTTGATTCCTGTTAATTTGACTCCTGGTAACTTGACTTCTGGTAATTTGATTCCTGGTAATTTGATTCCTGGTAATTTGATTCCTGGTAATTTGACTCCTGGTAATTTGATTCCTGTTAATTTGACTCCTGGTAATTTGACTTCTGGTAATTTGATTACTGTCAATTTGACTCCTGGTAATTTGATTCCTGGAAATTTTATTCCTGGTAATTTGATTCCTGGTAATTTGATTCCTGGTAATTTGACTCCCGGTAATTTGATTCCTGGTAATTTGACTCCTGGTAATTTGACTCCTGGTAATTTGGTTCCTGGCAATTTGATTCCTGGTAATTTGATTCCTGGTAATTTGACTCATGGTAATTTGACTCGTGGTAATTTGACTCTTGGTAATTTGACTCCTGGTAATTTGACTCCTGTTAATTTGACTCCTGGTAATCTGACTCCTGGCAATTTGATTCCTGGTAATTTGATTCTTGGTAATTTGATTCCTGTTAATTTGACTCCTGGAAATTTGACTCCTGGTAATTTGATTCCTGTTAATTTGATTCATGGTAATTTGACTCATGGTAATTTGATTCCTGTTAATTTGACTAATGGTAATTTGACTTCGGGTAATTTGATTCCTGGTAATTTGATTCCTGTTAATTTGACTCCTGGTAACTTGATTTCTGGTAATTTGATTACTGTTAATTTGATTCCTGGTAATTTGACTCCTGGTAATTTGACTTCTGGTAATTTGATTACTGTTAATTTGACTCCTGGTAATTTGATTCCTGGTAATTTGATTCCTGGTAATTTGATTCCTGGTTAATTGACTTCTGGTAATTTGATTCCTGGTAATTTGATTCCTGGTAATTTGACTCCTGGTAATTTGACTCCTGGTAATTTGACTCCTGGTAATTTGACTCCTGGTAATTTGACTCCTGGTAATTTGATTCCTGGTAATTTGATTCCTGGTAATTTGATTCCTGGTAATTTGATTCCTGGTAATTTGATTCCTGGTAATTTGACTCCTGATAATTTGATTCCTGGTAATTTGATTCCTGGTAATTTGATTCCTGGTAATTTGACTCCTGGTAATTTGACTCCTGGTAATTTGACTCCTGGTAATTTGATTCCTGGTAATTTGATTCCTGGTAATTTGACTCCTGTTAATTTGACTCCTGGTAATTTGATTCCTGTTAATTTGACTCCTGGTAATTTGACTCCTGGTAACTTGATTCCTGTTAATTTGACTCCTGGTAACTTGACTTCTGGTAATTTGATTCCTGGTAATTTGATTCCTGGTAATTTGATTCCTAGTAATTTGACTCCTGGTAATTTGATTCCTGTTAATTTGACTCCTGGTAATTTGACTCCTGGTAATTTGATTACTGTTAATTTGACTCCTGGTAATTTGATTCCTGGTAATTTGATTCCTGGTAATTTGATTCCTGGTAATTTGATTCCTGGTAATTTCCCTCATGGTAATTTGATTCCTGGTAATTTGACTCCTGGTAATTTGACTCCTGGTAATTTGGTTCCTGGCAATTTGATTCCTGGTAATTTGATTCCTGGTAATTTGACTCGTGGTAATTTGACTCGTGGTAATTTGACTCTTGGTAATTTGACTCCTGGTAATTTGACTCCTGTTAATTTGACTCCTGGTAATCTGACTCCTGGCAATTTGATTCCTGGTAATTTGATTCTTGTTAATTTGATTCCTGTTAATTTGACTCCTGGAAATTTGACTCCTGGTAATTTGATTCCTGTTAATTTGATTCATGGTAATTTGACTCATGGTAATTTGATTCCTGTTAATTTGACTAATGGTAATTTGACTTCTGGTAATTTGATTCCTGGTAATTTGATTCCTGGTAATTTGATTCCTGGTAATTTGATTCCTGGTAATTTGATTCCTGGTAATTTGACTCCCGGTAATTTGATTCCTGGTAATTTGACTCCTGGTAATTTGACTCCTGGTAATTTGGTTCCTGGCAATTTGATTCCTGGTAATTTGATTCCTGGTAATTTGACTCATGGTAATTTGACTCGTGGTAATTTGACTCTTGGTAATTTGACTCCTGGTAATTTGACTCCTGTTAATTTGACTCCTGGTAATCTGACTCCTTGCAATTTGATTCCTGGTAATTTGATTCTTGGTAATTTGATTCCTGTTAATTTGACTCCTGGAAATTTGACTCCTGGTAATTTGATTCCTGTTAATTTGATTCATGGTAATTTGACTCATGGTAATTTGATTCCTGTTAATTTGACTAATGGTAATTTGACTTCTGGTAATTTGATTCCTGGTAATTTGATTCCTGTTAATTTGACTCCTGGTAACTTGATTTCTGGTAATTTGATTACTGTTAATTTGATTCCTGGTAATTTGACTCCTGGTAATTTGATTACTGTTAATTTGACTCCTGGTAATTTGACTTCTGGTAATTTGATTACTGTTAATTTGACTCCTGGTAATTTGATTCCTGGTAATTTGATTCCTAGTAATTTGACTCCTGGTAATTTGATTCCTGGTAATTTGATTCCTGGTAATTTGACTCCTGGTAATTTGATTCCTGGTAATTTGATTCCTGGTAATTTGATTCCTGGTAAATTGACTCCTGGTAATTTGATTCCTGGTAATTTGATTCCTGGTAATTTGACTCCTGGTAATTTGACTCCTGGTAATTTGACTCCTGGTAATTTGACTCCTGGTAATTTGATTCCTGGTAATTTGATTCCTGGTAATTTGATTCCTGGTAATTTGATTCCTGGTAATTTGATTCCTGGTAATTTGATTCCTGGTAATTTGATTCCTGGTAATTTGACTCCTGGTAATTTGATTACTGTTAATTTGACTCCTGGTAATTTGACTTCTGGTAATTTGATTACTGTTAATTTGACTCCTGGTAATTTGATTCCTGGTAATTTGATTCCTGGTAATTTGACTCCTGGTAATTTGATTCCTGGTAATTTGATTCCTGGTAATTTGACTCCTGGTAATTTGATTCCTGGTAATTTGATTCCTGGTAATTTGATTCCTGGTAAATTGACTCCTGGTAATTTGATTCCTGGTAATTTGATTCCTGGTAATTTGACTCCTGGTAATTTGACTCCTGGTAATTTGACTCCTGGTAATTTGACTCCTGGTAATTTGATTCCTGGTAATTTGATTCCTGGTAATTTGATTCCTGGTAATTTGATTCCTGGTAATTTGATTCCTGGTAATTTGATTCCTTGTAATTTGATTCCTGGTAATTTGATTCCTGGTAATTTGACTCCTGGTAATTTGATTCCTGGTAATTTGATTCCTGGTAATTTGATTCCTGGTAATTTGATTCCTGGTAATTTGATTCCTGGTAATTTGATTCCTCGTATTTGTACTCCCGAAAATTTTATTCCCCGTCATTTTCACTTTAGGTAATTTTGCTTCAATTTATATTTAAAATATTTAATTAATCTTTAATTAAAACGTTTTTGGTTAGATTAGGTTAGATTTGTTTTCGGCAGGTTAGTTTAAGATAGTTTGGTTAGATTAGGTTAAGTCAGGCTATGTTAGGATATGATAAATGGTTTAAAAAACCGACAAGTTGAAGATTGAGACACTTATGCAACATTTGGGAATATTTATTAAGGAAACGTTTCGCCACACAGTGGCTTCATCAGTTCAATACAAATCAGAAGGGTGTAAGGAGAGGAGGAGTTTGAGGTAATCAGTCCCTAAGCCTGGAGTCGATGTGTTCAGTCCATCAATCTTGTAGAAAGTACTTTCTACAAGATTGATGGACTTTCGGTACTTTCTACAAGATTGATGGACTGAACACATCGACTCCAGGCTTAGGGACTGATTACCTCAAACTCCTCCTCTCCTTACACCCTTCTGATTTGTATTGGACTGATGAAGCCACTGTGTGGCGAAACGTTTCCTCGATAAAGATTCCCATATGCTGCATAAGTGTCTATATTAGGATAGGTTAGATGAAGTTAGGTTAGGTAACGTTGAGGTAGGTTAGGTTAGGCTATGTTAGATGAAATTTGGTTAGCGTAGTCTGGATACAGTAAAATGTTAGGTTCTAGTTGGGTAGCCAAAGTTAGGTTAGGTTAGATTAGGTTAGATTACATAATTTAGATCAGATTATTTCATGTTAGGGTCGTTTCGATTTCGAAATCTTTTAAACTAAATCTTTAATTTTTAATTAATTAAATCAACATGTATACTTATTATATTGGGAGTGAAAATATTATGAGTTAAATTGACAGTGAGATTAATTACCGGGACTCAGATTACTGGGAGAGAACTTACCGGAGTTTAGGTACCGGCACCCCAACCCCTTACAAGACTATATTGCCGTCTTACTGTAAATTAATTGAAAAAATTAAATTTTATTCTAAATGCAGGTTGTAGGCTAGTAGACAGCACCACCCAGGCAGGTACTACCGTCCTGATGTGTGATACTGAATCCTGCTAAATGTTTCACACTCATACAGAATTCCGAGTCAATTATTTTTGTTTCATTGATTTGGAAGATGGAATTTAAATCCTGTAACCAATATTAACATTCAGTATACACTAAATGCAGGTGAATGTGCAAGAGTGTACTTATGTGCGTAAACATTCTCATCTGAATTTTCCTGAAGAGTAAAAAAGCACAATACCGTGACAAGGGTTTGTGTGGCATGCAAAGAGTACGTAACCTTTATTCGGCGCATGTACACACCCTCATTTACAGGCTATCTCCCCCAACCAGCGAACCAGGGGCTAAGGGTTGACGATGGGGCCCCGTCGTTCAATCAGTATCCAGGTTCCAGCCAATGAGAAGATGGTTTTGGCAATCGCAGAGGTTATGTGGGTACCACTCTCCTGTCTGCCCTTGTCATTCCCATTCTAGAGCTGGTTGAAGCATTGTCTCCTCTCTAGTGGCTATTATTCTTCCTTGCTTACCGTGGAATGCACTAATACCTATCACTGTACATAGTGTATATAGTGTACATACTTCTGTACTAAATTGGTGAAGGATAATGTAAGTCAAAAGTTTTTCTGCTGTGTTTATTTAGCTTCCTTTATACCCAGGATAACAGGCGTTTGGGACTCATACAGAATTCCGAGTCAATTATTTTTGTTTCATTGATTTGGAAGATGGAATTTAAATCCTGTAACGAATATTAACATTCAGTATACACTAAATGCAGGTGAATGTGCAAGAGTGTACTTATGTGCGAAAACATTCTCATCTGAATTTTCCTGAAGAATATAAAAGCTCAATACCGTGACTAGGGTTTGTGTATTGAATTTTCTGAATTTCATATCTGTTCTTGCCTTGTGGTGTTTGCTTTAAATTTCAAGTGAAACTAGGTGAAATCCTTCCTCCGCAAGTAGTGTATCCATAAAGGTGACTAAAATGCCTGAACGAAGGGACTATTATAAATTTCCAAAAAGACTCAAGCGGAAATTTTAACGTTCAGTTGTATGACTGAGCGTTGGTGTAGTATAGATGCTAGGAAAGAAATAATTGTTAATTAATCTCTTGATAGAATAAATGCTGATTGTCTCTTAGTCCCTTGTTGCTATTGAGGGGCTGATAATCCAAGAAATTACAACTGTTATCCGTTTCCTTTGGTAGAACTACTACCCATTATCCCAGGCAGTGTATGGCACTCCCATGAACATCAAGGGCTTGGCAGAATTTCAGCGAGGAAGAAATGGGGTTAAATGGGGCATATCTGAAAGAATAAGAGCTAAAGAATAAGTAGGAGTGATATTCAGTTATGGTAAGGAGGGTTAGAGCATGTGTTTAAATTCAAGAAATGCTCAGGGATCAGAGTCAAAGTCAGAAGCAGGTTATGGTAAACGTCTCTGCACCTGGGAACAAGAAGAGTGCAATGGAGATAGAAATTGGGAGGAGTTAAGAGAATATTAGAGAGTTTTGTTGTTGTAGATGGAATAAATGAACATGCAGAGTTAATAAATTATGATGTAGTACGTAATAACAGTAATTTGCCTGACAGTATATTGGTGCATGAAAGGTTATTAATTAGTGGTGGAAAGAACTACTAGAGGACATAAAAGAAATTATTGGATAAAGAAGTGGGCAAGAGAGACTTATTAAAACGAAGGATATCAAAGACGTATGTGAAGCATTGTAAAGTCTAGTTATAGCAGGGTGAGTGCGAGTGGAAAGAATAATAATTTGGTGGAAGGCGGAAAAGAAGATAAAAATGTAAATGAGAGCTTGATTATAATGCAAAAAAAATAAAATGCTTAGGTCACAAGATAAGGAAAGAAAAATAGAGGTTAAAAATAGAGAAGAGTGCAAAAGTAGAGCCAATGAGAAAATGGGCGAGTCTTCATCTGCGTATTTTTTTTTTTTTTACATTAAGAAGCAGTTTTCGAGAGAGATTAATAAATTGAGAAAGCCTGGGCGGCAAATGGAATTTGTCGGTTGAAATCCAAAGAGGGAAGTTGTTAGGTGGGGTGAAGAAGATGCTTGTGACGATATTCATGACAGACTTGGACCAATAACTAGGCAAACAGAGAAGCGCGAAGGGAAGGGAGCCCCATGCCCCCCTTCTCGTAAATACTCTGGCTCCCTTTCCCTAGATCTTCTTTGTGTGACTAGGGAGGTACTTACCTGAAGGTTACCTGAAGAAGATTTCATTGGTCATCGCCTCTAGTTTCCTACTCCTAGATCAGGCCTCCCAGTTGAGGGCCATGGATATAAAGTTATTGTGATGTGCCGCAGATATACCGTGCAATGGTAACTGCTGGTGCAGACACACACACAACATTGCACACATTAAAAGCTGTCACGCATACGTATTGGCGCTATGAAACGTAAATATTGGAGGTTAGTACTTGCTTCCGAGGAAGGAATAACCAAACTTCCCAGACGGAAGGCAGTTATGATTAGCCGGCCGCGGCACAAGAGGAAGCGCTGAATGATACACACCGGTGTATTGCTTAAATACAAAACAACGTTCTGAATATCAGGCCTACACGTTACACGTTAAGATGAAAACAATGTATAAAAACTCTCTTTACATAATTTGCTTTGAAAACACAGGTGGTCACATACATTGTGACAAAAAGTGCTTTAAAGGCCTTTATGTGAGTAGCTACACTTGTCTGCTCAACCCACTTTTGTATAGACATTCCAATATTTTACAGTAATTGTGAAAATGGTGTTGGATTAATTTACCATCGCTACTGTCCATGAAATTGCGAATGTCACTGGAAATAACGAAATAATCGAAATTTCATCTCACAGATAAAACTGCTACGTATTGTTGAATCTGTAAAAAAGCAGAGGGTTACCTTGGCAGCATTAACCAAATGAGTCTCCTAAATGTTTATTTATAACAATTAATACTGTTACTTCGAATCACCTTGTAGTATTTATTTATTTTAAATATCATTAAACACTGATGTGAAGACAAGTTGCAGAACTCGTTGTTACTGTTCCAACATATCGCTCTGTGTAGAGCTTTGTTAGGTGATGACACGATGAGGCTCTATAAACAGTGAGGCATTCTGCCATCAGCACTTACTTTCCAACATTTCTCTTTCCATGGCTAGTATTTACTTCACAGCCTTGTCTGAATTCAGACATTAATTATTTTTTTTTAAATTACAGCAAGCCATCCATAATCCCAAGAAATAAGTATTTCTTTTGCAAATTAGTAGTTTCATAAATTATCACTCGTAATTATTATACTATCATGTATGCCATAAAGCATTTAGGAAAAGCCGGTCGGCCAATCAGGTGTCAGTATTCATCACCTAACGACCCTTGCCAATCACAACTCATAAACCATTCCACGGACAGATCAGATATATTTACTCAGCAGAAATACCTTCTCGCTGTCTTGTGAAATTATATTTTGCAAAATAATTCAACATAATTTTGCAGGCAATAATGTAACACCTTAGAATAATTACTTATTAAGGTTATGTAAGGCTAGGTTAGGTTAGATTACATTCAGGTTACGTTACGTGACACAGGTTTCTATTTAGTTGTATTATGTAAGGTTATGCTAGGGTTTTTCTCCTCTACATAAAACAACAGCGATGATTTTCAACGTTTCTTGTAGAAAATCATCGCTAAACTCAGACCGATCGGCAACGCAAATATTTACACTTATTGTCAGTATGGTCGGCAGTCCGCTACTGAAGATCATACAACACAGTCAAAATAACACCAAAATATCTCAAGGTGTTGGCAACCTCTAGGAAATTTACAACGAGAGAGAAGCAGCAGATTAGGTCGTAAATATTGATAAGACGCAGCCGTGTACCTGACGTCTTCCGGGCCAGGATGCCTTTTATTTGCCGTTTTCTTTTTTACGCTCAGTGTGTCCCGCTCTTTCTAGAATTCGTAAATAGCTCTCTCTTTCTACAATAAACTTTAGATATTATTTCAGTCCATTCTGGATTACATTCAAGTCATAACAGATGGTTTATGATTCAGGGTGTTAGGTAAGACACCTATGCAACAGTTAGGTATCTTTATTTCGAAACGTTTCGCCTACAAGTAGGCTTCTTCAGTCGAGTACAGAAAAGTTGATAGAAGCAGAAGATACTTGAAGACGATGTAATCAGTCCATCACCCTTGAAGTTTTGAGGTGGTCAGTCCCTCAGTCTGGAGAAGAGTATTGTTCCATAGTCTTACATCAATAGTCTGTTTCTGACTATGGAACAATACTCTTCTCCAGACTGAGGGACTGACCACCTCAAAACTTCAAGGGTGATGGACTGATTACATCGTCTTCAAGTATCTTCTGCTTCTATCAACTTTTCTGTACTCGACTGAAAAAGCCTACTGTGTAGGCGAAACGTTTCGAAATAAAGATACCTAACTGTTGCATCTGTGTCTTACCTAACAACCTGTCGGTATTTTATACCATTTGAATGTTCATGATTCAGGGTGGATGGAAACATTTAGTAATGGTTCAGGATGGTCCAAAACGTATGGTAATGGACAAAATGAACAGAAACTTCGACTGGAGTTTCCTCCCCAATTATGTGTTATATGTAAATTGTTCTGGTCAAGTTATTTTGACTAATATTCTTACTCTCTATCTATAATTATACAATCTACGCTCACACTTACTCCTATCTATAATTGTTCACATACGAATGACTAGTTCTGGTCAAGTTATTTTGACTAATATTCTTACTCTCTATCTATAATTATACAATCTACGCTCACACACCCATACACATACGAATGAAGACACACCCACACACATTCAAACGAATGATTTCACACCCATGTACACACGAAGAAATATATACCCACGTACACACAAATAAATATATACCCACGTACACACAAATATATATAGATCCATATACACACAAACGGATAAATTCAAACATGAACATCGTTGCCTTGGATTTACCTTCGGATAGCTTAAAGAGTTTGCCTACTCTCGCTGCACTCTCGTGGTCAAGCCTAGTCATCCTGCTCAACGGATGTATGCGCCAGTACACATACAAATGGATATAAACAAACACATTCGTTCTCACAATCTGATGTATACACACGCACACGAACACACAAATAAATGTATATAAAGATGACTACTCAGTTAAGAAAATATTTCATATTGTTATTGTTAATGTTCATGAAGAGCGTTAAAACCAGTTGTAGTTTCAACATAGCTATTAAACTGAGATTTCCTAGGGATTTTGTTGATATGGCGGCGTTATTATCAGTCAAGGCTTTCTACAGGACCGAACCTACGGAAGTATTTTCCAGGAAAAATATGCTGGTTTTGTCTTATAATGAGAATATGGCCTGTCTGTGTGATGCATTGAAAATGCTCAATATAAATATTGCCTTCAAGAACATCGGGACAGTGAAGCGGAAATTGATTAAGAATGCACCATCCAACATTGTTGGTGGTGTGATGAATGGTTTTGAAAACCGACAAGTTGAAGAATTGAGACACTTATGCAACACATGGGAATCTTTATTGAAGAAACGTTTCGCCACACAGTGGCTTCATCAGTTGAGGGACTGATTACCTCATACTTCTACTCTCCTTACCCATTTCTACTTTGTATTGGACTGATGAAGCCACTGTGTGGCGAAACGTTTCTTCAATAAAGATTCCCATGTGTTGCATAAGTGTCTCAATTCTTCAACTTGTCGGTTTTCAAAACCATTCATCACATCTGTCAGACACTGCAACATCATGGAATCTTGGTACAAAGACTTCAACGCTTGCCCAAACCTTTGGACGATGACCTACTTACATTAGTGGCAGGTCCCACTAAGATCCCGCCTCCTCCTGCTTCAACTCATCTCACCGCAGTATATAAGCCACCT
Source organism: Cherax quadricarinatus (assembly GCF_038502225.1). Taxonomy (NCBI): domain Eukaryota; kingdom Metazoa; phylum Arthropoda; class Malacostraca; order Decapoda; family Parastacidae; genus Cherax; species Cherax quadricarinatus. The sequence continues at coordinate 52,832,776 of NC_091299.1, read as the reverse complement.
CTCTGGCCCTATGCTGCACTTACTACAAGAGTGATGGACTGAACACATCGAATCCAGGTTGAGGGACTGATTACCTCATACTTCTACTCTCCTTACCCATTTCTACTTTGTATTGGACTGATGAAGCCACTGTGTGGCGAAACGTTTCTTCAATAAAGATTCCCATGTGTTGCATAAGTGTCTCAATTCTTCATTGTTGGTGGTGTTTACAAGGTCCCGTGCACACTATGCTCTCTTTCGTATGCCGGGCATACAGGTAAACCCCTTGAAATCAAATTAGCCCAACATCAGTACTCGGTAAGGACGGATCAGGAGTGAAAAACAGTCTTTAATCACGTTAGTAGTTGCAATCAACCGCCGGGGTGGAGAGCAGCTCAGGTCATTGCAACCAATAGTTCCGTTATGGAAAGAAACATAACTGAATCCTCTCATCAGATATGATAGGAATGCCATATATAATTTAAGTGATGGACAGACAAACTCCACAGCTATTTTGTAGAATCAATAGTACACAATATTAAGCAAGGATGCTATGCCAAATCTCCAGATTGCCCATTATGTAACGGGTCTTTGTGAGGATTTGGTGATGTTAGACCTGTGTACTGTGATTTAATGCTCTTTTCCCGTCTATTAAATTCGCCGTGGAGAAAAAAGCAGACTTAAAACTTACTTTCTTAGATATCTGATCCTAATGTGTGTTCATATATCTTCTACCACACTAACCATGAAACATGAGTAAAAAGGAATGTCTTTCTCACTATGTTTTTGAGAGCTTACCGAGTGTGCAGTCCAGAGTTTCTTGGTGAGGAAATTAGGAAAATCTTGGATATTCCTACTAAACTACGTTATCCAAAGGAGTTCGTAGAATCAGCTTTGCTGGCAGCTAGGAAAACTTATCATAGGACTGAACCTAGAATAACTGGTTCTTCCAAACAGTTAGAATATATCTGTCCTGCCAAATGCCCTAAGGAGATTAAACATACAACTTGTTCCTAAGAATTCACGAACTGTTAAAAGTATGTGGATCATGAATTCCCTTGAGCACTGCTGGTGGTGTCTAGAAGATTGGGCACAAATGGTATATTTATTTTAGAAACGTTTCGCCATACATTGCCTTCTTCAGTCCGATGCAGAAAGTGGAATAAGAGGACCGAAGAAGCTGCTATGTGGCTAAAGGTTTCAAGAATAAAGATACCAAAATATTGCAGAAGTGTTTCATTTCTCAACTTGTCGGTTTTTTAAACCATTATTTTGTGTATGCATGTATATATATATATATATATATATATATATATATATATATATATATATATATATATATATATATATATATATGTGTGTGTGTGTGTGTGTATATATAAATATATATACATAAATATGTATACATGTATATATATACATACACACATCTAGGGTTTTTCTTCTTTTTCTTAATAGCTCTTGTTCTTGTTTTTTCCTCTCTCTATTGTCCATGGGGAAGTGGAAAAGAATCTTTCCTCAGTAAGCCATGCGTGACGTATGAGGCGACTAAAATGCCGGGAGCAATAGGCTAGTAACCCCTTCTCCTGTAGACATACTAAAAATCAGAAGAAGAAAAACTTTATAATACTCGGATGCTTGAATGTGCGTGGATGAAGTGCGGATGATGAGAAAGAGATGATTTTTGATGTTATGAATGAAAAGAAGTTGGATGTCCTGGCCCTAAGCGAAACAAAGCTGAAGGGGTTGGCGAGTTTCAGTGGGGAGATATAAATGGGATTAAGTCAGGAGTAGCTGAGAGAGTTAGAGCTAAGGAAGGGGTAGCAATAATGTTGAAGGACCAGTTATGGAAGGAGAAGACGGAATGTAAATATGTAAATTCAAGGATTATGTGGATTAAAATAAGGATCGGATGTGAAAAGTGGGTCATAATAAGAGAAGAGAGGAGTGTAGAGGAGAGAGTGAGATTTTGAGAGATGTTAAGCGATTGTATAGGAACCTTCGATCCAAGTGAGAGAGTAATTGTGGTAGGGGACCTAAATGCTAAAGTAGGAGAAACTTTTAGAGAGGGTGTGGTAGGTAAGTTTGGGGTGCCAGGTGTAAATGATAATTGGAACACTTTGATTGAACTTTGTATAGAAAGGGGTTTAGTTATAAGTAATATGTATTTTAAGAAAAAGAGAATAAATAAGTATACAAGATATGATGTAGGGCTTAATGACACTAGTTTGTTGGACTATGTATTGGTAGATAAAAGACTGTTGAGTAGACTTCAGGATGTACATGTTTATAGAGGGGCCACAGATATATCAGATCACTTTCTAGGCAACACTTTCTAGCTGTAGCTACAGTGAGAGTAAAAAGTAGATGGGATACAAGGAAAATAGAAGCAGCAAGTAAGAGAGAGGCTAAGGTTTATTAACTAAAAGAGGAGGCAGTTAGGGTAAGATATAAACAACTATTGGAGGATAGATGGGCTAGTGAGAGTATAGGCAATGGGGTCGAAGATGCATGGGGTAGATTTAAGAATGTAGTATTAGAGTGTTCAGCAGAAGTTTGTGGTTACAGGAAAGTGGGTGCAGGAGGGAAGAAGAGCGATTGGTGGAATGATAATGTAAAGAGAGTAGTAAGGGAGAAAAAATTAGCAAATGAGATGTTTTTACAAAGTAGAAGTGATGCAAGGAGGGAAGAGTATATGGAGAGAAAAAGAGAGGTTAAGAGAGTGGTGAAGAAATGTAAAAAGAGAACAAATGAGTGGGTGAGATGTTATTAAAAAATTTTACTGAAAATAAGAAAAAGTTTTGGAGTGAGATTAATAAGGTGAGGAAGCGTAGGGAACAAATGGATTTGACAGTTAAAAATAGGAGAAGAGAGTTATTAAATGGAGAGTTAAAGTTATCGGGAAGATGGAGGGAATATTTTGAGGACTTTTTAAATGTTGAAGATAGGGACGCTGTGATTTCGTGTATAGGGCAAGAAGGAGGTTACTGAAAGCAGTGAAGAGTTTTTACGAGGATATTGAGGCTTTGGTTAGAGTATGTAGGAAAGAGGGAGATTATTTCCCAGTAAAAGTAGGTCTTAGACAAGGATGTGTGATGTCACCATGGTTGTTCAATATATTTATAGATTGGGTTGTGAGAGAAGAGAATGCTAGGGTCTTGGCAAGAGGTGTGGAGTTAAAAGATAAAGAATCAAGCACAAAGTGGGAATTGTCACAGTTGCTCTTTGCTGATGACACTGCTTTTAGGAGATTCTGAAGAGAAGTTGCAGAGGTTGGTCTATAAATTTGGTAGGGTATGTAAAAGAAGAAAATTAAAAGTGAATATAGGAAAAAGTAGGGTTATGAGGATAACAAAAAGATTAGGTGATGAAAGACTGGATATCAGATTGGAGGGAGAGAGTATGGAGGAGGTGAATATATCCAGATATTTAGGAGTGGACGTGTCAGTAGATGGGTCTATGAAGGATGAGGTGACTCACAGAACTGATGAGCAGAAAAGGGTGAGTGGTGCACTTAGGAGTCTGTGGAGACAAAGAACTTTGTCCGTGGAAGCAAAGAGGGGAATGTATGCGAGTATAGTTGTACCAACACTCTTGTATGGGTGGGAAGCATAGATGATGAATGTTGTAGCGAGGAGAAGGCTGGAGGCAGTGGAGATGTCATGTCTGAAGGCAATGTGTGGTGTGAATATAATGCAGAGAACTCGTAGTTTGGAAATTAGGAGCAATTGTGGGATTACCAAAACTATTATCCAGAGAGCTGAAAAGGGGTTGTTGAGGTAGTTCGGACATGTAGAGAGAATAGAACAAAACAGAATGACTTCGAGAGCGTATAAATCTGTAGTGGAGGGAAGGTGTGGTAGGGGTCTGCCTAGGAAGGGTTGGAGGGAGGGGGTAAAGGAAGTTTTGCGTGCGAGGGGCTTGGACTTCCGGCAAGCGTGCATGAGCGTATTTGATAGGAGTGAATGAAGACAAATGGTTTTTAATACTTGACGTGCTGTTGGAGTGTGAGTAAAGTAACATTTATGAAGGGGTTCAGGGAAACCGGCAGGCCGGACTTGAGTCCTGGAGATGGGAAGTACAGTGCCTGCACTCTGAAGGAGGGGTGTTAATGTTGCAGTTTTATAACTGTAGTGTAAAGCGCCCTTCTGGCAAGACAGTCAAGGAGTAAATGATGAAAGTTTTTCTTTTTCGGGCCACCCTGCCTTGGTGGGAATCGGCCGATGTATTAATAATATATATATATATATATATATATATATATATATATATATATATATATATATATATATATATATATATATATATATATATATATATATATATGCAATAAGATCACAGTAAACAGGTGATTTCAGAATATGCAAAACAACCACTGTGAAAGAATAGAGAAATTCCAAGCGCTTTCGTTACTACTCACATTATCAAGGAACAATGTTCCTTGATAATGTGAGTGATCACGAAAGCGCTTATAATTTCTCTATTCTTTCACAGTGGTTGTTTTACACACATATATATATATATATATATATATATATATATATATATATATATATATATATATATATATATATATATATATATATATATATATATATATACTAGCTGGATATAGCAAGGAATCAATGCTCCTGTTTGAAGAACATGAAATCACATCATCAGAGGGTGTCCAGCAATGGGATCCTCTCGCACCTTTTCTCTCCTGTATACCAGCTAGGTAAATCACAGTCAGACTGACCAGTGAGCTAAACATCTGGTTCCTGGCTGATGGCACACTAGCAGGTACAAAGGAGTCCATTCTAGATGATCTTACACAGGTGATGACACGGGGACAGAAAATGGGTCTCATCCTGAATATATCCGAATGCGAAATCATCTCAGCAAGTGATAGATGCTGTGAGACCAATACTACCAGGAGCATCAGTCTTTACCCCCACCAATAGCGTCTTGCTTAGAACAACTCTGGGAAGCAATGCCATTGACACAATTCTCGGGAAGAAACTGGAAGAGTTGAAGAAAATGGAACAACGAATAGGCAATCTTGACACCCACGTTGCCATGTACCTGTTCACAAAGTGCTTGAGTCTGCCCAGGTTGACATATTTCCTTCATATGAAAACCCTATATTGCATGAATATGACAGTATCCTGATGCAGATTTTTACAAAAGTATTTAATCTTACTAAAGAAGCCCCTCAAGGAAGGTTCCTTGATTCTGGTGAGGGGCTCTTGTTCTAGGAAATTGGATCTGTTCTCCAGTTCCTTGAATTAAACCTGAATACCTTCCACATCCCCCCCTCAGGCGCTGTATAATACTATTGGTTTAGCGATTCCCCCTTGATTATAATAATAATAATTACTCTAGAAGATGGGCAGTGGATCCAAGCTACACTTCCAGTCAGACTAGGAGGCATTTGTGTCCGCAAGTCATCACAGATTGTGCTACCTGCTTTTCTGTCCTCATGCTTTGCATCCAGAGGGCTTGTAGCAGTAATTCTCCCTGAACATCTTAGGGACAAGATTCAAGTCCAGGACCAGAAGAGGGCCATCCCAATGCGACAACCAGTCGCACTCGGATGGCCCAGTACTGGAAAATACAGTCTCAGCAGTGCTTCAGAGTGTGTCGGGGAAGGATAGAGCCCGCCTCCTAGCAGCGAGAGCTCCTCATGCAGAGGACTTTCTGTTGGCTATTCCCAATTCTAGCCTTGACACACGCCTCGACGCACAGACCATCCGCACTGGTGTTGCCCTTCGACTTGCCGCCCCTATTCACGCCAAATACACGTGTATTTGGGGCAGTGAAGCAGCAGACCGATTCGGGTACCATGGTTTTGTGTGCCGTAAATCTGAGGGAAAGACTGCAAGACATGAGGAGGTTAATAACATTGTCAAGAAAAGCCTCACAACAGTTGGATGTCCAGCAGTAAGTTATCCACCCCAACTATGCAGATCTGATGACAGCCAAAAGCTTCCATATGGTATTTCAAATCAAGCCTGGACAAACGGCAATCAAGTGGTATGGGACTACACATGTGCTTATACCTTGGCTGATACCTATCCCCAATACACCAGGGAGGAAAGAGGGGCAGCTGCCAGCTTCAGGGAGTCCCAAAAGTCTAGAAAACATGGAGAACTTGCCCATCATTATATGTTTGTCCTCATAGGCTCAGAGACCCTTGGCTCATGGGAAAAGAGTGCATCTAAGTTCCTCAAGGAATTGGGCAAAAGACTCATCAGGGTAACTAGGGATCCCAGGGCAACTAGTTTTCTGTTCCAGCGACTCAGCGCTGCTGTTCAGCGCAGTATTGCCTGCTGTATTTTGGGCACGTGCCCCAGTTCTGAGGAGCTGGATGAGATTTTCGCGTATTAATCAGAGGAAAACACGTAACAATATGTACTAGACACGTATCTCTCACACATAATGCGCTTTATATGCCATCTTTGTATCAGCAATGTTTCTCTTAAATCTTTTGCACCATATTATGTAATAAAATATCAATATTGGAAAAAAAGAATGAAAAGATGGGGTGGTAGGGGAAGTGGAATATTCAAATGGATTTCAAGAAGAAATCCAAATATTCTTAATTGAAGCCTTTTTTTCCACTTCTCCTAGGCCATGGGCCCCACAATTTACACAAGAGGTGGACCCCATTATATATACACACACACACACACACACACACACACACACACACATACATATATATATATACATTCTAGGTAGTAGGTGGTATACCGTCCTGCCAAGTGAGTGTACAACGAAAGCCTGTAATTGTTTTACAAGATGGTAGGATTGCTGGTGTCTTTTGTCTGTCTTATAAACATGCAAGATTTCAGGTATGTCTTGCTACTTCTACTTGCATTTAGGTCACACTGCAAATACATGTACAAGCATATATATACACACACCCCTCTGGGTTTTCTTCTACTTTCTTTCTAGTTCTTGTTCTTGTTTATTTCCTCTTATCTCCATGGGAAAGTGGGACAGAATTCTTCCGCCGTAAGCCATGCGTGTTAAGAACATAAGAAGAACATAAGAACGAAGGAACACTGCAGAAGGCCTACTGGCCCATGCGAGGCAGGTCCAAGTCTCCTACCGGCTTAAGCCAATGCACCCAACCTAGTCAGGTCAGGTCACATTGACTTAAGGGAGGAACACGGCAACCGACCTGGTAGCACAAGCTATCAGGTCTAACTCACACCCACCCACATCCACTCATGTATTTATCCAACCTATTTTTAAAGCTACACAACGTTCTGGCCTCTATAACGGTACTTGGGAGTTTGTTCCACTCATCCACAACTCTATTACCAAACCAGTACTTTCCTATATCCTTCCTGAATCTGAATTTTTCCAACTTAAAACCATTGCTGCGAGTCCTGTCTAGGCTAGATATTTTCAGCACACTATTTACATCCCCTTTATTTATTCCTGTCTTCCATTTATACACCTCAATCATATCCCCCCTAATTCTACGTCTTTCTAGAGAGTGCAGATTCAGGGCCCTTAGTCTATCCTCATAGGGAAGGTTTCTGATACATGGGATCAACTTTGTCATCCTCCTTTGTACATTTTCCAGAGAATTTATATCCATTCTGTAATAAGGTGACCAAAACTGTGCAGCATAATCTAAATGAGGCCTAACCAAGGATGTATAGAGTTGAAGAACAACCTGAGGACTCCTATTATTTATGCTTCTTGATATGAAGCCAAGGATTCTATTAGCTTTATTGCGAACACTTATGCACTGTTGTCTTGGTTTCAGATTACTGCTAACCAGAACTCCTAAATCTTTTTCGCAATCCGTAATATTAAGATCTACATTATTTAGTTTATATGTGGCATGGTTATTGTCCTGTCCAACATTTAGAACTTTGCATTTGTCTATATTAAACTGCATCTGCCACTTCTCCGACCACTGCATCAGTCTATTCAAATCTTCCTGGAGTGCTCGAATGTCCTCGTCAGAATGAATTCGACGGCCTATTTTGGTGTCATCGGCAAACTTGCCGATGTCGCTCTTTATGCCCTCATCTATGTCGTTTATGTAGATTGTGAACAGCAGGGGGCCCAACACTGACCCCTGTGGAACACCGCTCGTGACACTTCCCCACTCTGATTTCTCCCCATTTATGCAAACTCTCTGCTGCCTATTTGTCAACCATGCCTCTATCCAGGAAAAAATTTCTCCTCCTATTCCATGTGCTTTAATTTTCCTCAATAGTCTCTGATGTGGGACCCTGTCAAAAGCCTTACTGAAGTCCATATACACAATATCATATTCATTACCATGATCTACCTCCTCAAATACCTTAGTGAAAAAAGTTAATAAATTCGTAAGGCAGGAACGCCCCTTTGTAAAACCATGCTGAGATTCGTTGATTAATTTATGCTTTTCAAGGTGGCTACGAACTGCCTCGGCAATTATTGATTCCATAAATTTTCCCACTATGGAGGTTAGGCTTATTGGTCTATAGTTCGAAGCTAAGGACCTGTCACCTGTTTTGAAAATAGGTATCACATTTGCCATTTTCCACTTATCTGGCACCATGCCAGTTTGTAGTGATATGTTGAAAAGATTAGCCAAAGGTGTGCTAAGCTCCTCTTTACATTCCTTTAGAACCCTTGCATACAGTTCATCAGGGCCTGGGGATTTGTTAGGTTTTAATTTATCTATTTGCCTAAGGACCATGTCACTTGTGACCCTAATAGTACACAGTTTATTATCGTCCTGTTCTACATAATTTATCATTACTGGAATATCGCTGGTATCCTCCTGTGTAAAAACTGAGAGGAAGTATGTGTTAAAAATTCTACACATTTCCTTATCACTGTCAGTGAGCTGACCCGAGGAACTTTTGAGTGGGCCTATCTTGTCCCTGATCTTACTTCTGTATACCTGAAAGAATCCTTTTGGGTTAGTCTTCGATTCTCTTGCAACTTTAACCTCATAATCTCTTTTTGCTTTTCTAATTCCCTTTTTTATTTCTCTCTTTAACTGAATATATCGATTTCTCAATTGCCCCTCTCCTCTTTTGATTTGCCTATATATGCCTCTCTTTTGACCAATCAGATATTTTAATCTATTGTTCATCCATTTAGGATCATTTTTGTTTGATCTGATTTCCCTATTTGGAACATAATTTGACTGAGCAGCTAGAACTATGCCCTGGAAAGCATCATATCGGCAACCATCACCACCTACCTGACCCTTAGTCAGGTCATTCCAGTTCAGCCCACCTAAGTAATTTTTCAGTCCTATGAAATCAGCCAAGCGAAAGTCAGGGACGGAGACTTGATTGCCATTATTAGGGGAATTCCATGATATATTAAAACTGAGTGATTTGTGATCACTTTCCCCAAGCTCATCATTAACCTCAAGATTATTAATTAGTGTTTCCCTACTGGCAAGAACCAAGTCAAGGAGGTTATTTCCCCTAGTTGGCTCTGTCACAAACTGTTTTAAAAAACAATCCTGGATCGTATCAAGAAAGTCACCTGACTCTAAATTTCCTGTCAAATTGCTCCAGTCAATCTGTCTATAGTTGAAATCTCCCATTAGCACAACATTTTCGTATGTAGATGCCTTACGAATTTCGTCCCATAGAAGTTTACTGCACTCCCTATCAAGATTTGGGGCCCTGTAAATCACACCCAAAATTAGTTTTTCTCGGCCCTCGAGAAGCTGTAACCAAACAGATTCAGTGGCTGACGCTTCTAATTTAATATCTTGTCTAACACAACAATTTAAATTGTCTCTGACATACATCGCTACTCCACCACCTTTCCTGTTGACCCTGTCAGTGTGGAATAATTTATAGCCTTGTATGTGACATTCAGAGGGCATCTCTCTATCTTTCAGATTGAGCCAGGTCTCTGTTATAGCAATAATATCTATGTCTCCTGCACTTGCAATTAATCTTAGCTCATCTATCTTATTTCTTACACTCCTGCTATTAGTATAGTAAACCTTAAGGGAGCTAGTCCCTTGCTGCCCTCTGCTGTCCCCCTTTGTTTGCTGACCTGATCTATTGTCTTTATTTATAACTTCATGCTGAATGCCTTTTATACATTTACTGTTTCCAACCCAAGTGTTGCAACCTGCTTGTTTCCCACACACACCCATACCTCTATCTTCCATCAGTTTAAAATCATAGGCATTTCACCAATGGCCTTCTCAATCGAGTCTGCAAGTGCTACCACCCCAGCCCCAGAGAGATGTACCCCATCCCTTGCATACATATCATGTTTGCCATAAAAGTTGTTCCAGTTGTCAATGAATGGGATTGCAAGTTCCTTGCAGTATCTGTCTAGCCAGCAATTTACACCAATTGCCCTAGACAACCATTCATTTCCTACTCCCCTTCTAGGCAAGATGCTACATATGATTGGGATCCCTCCCTTAGACTTAATGAAATCTATAGCTGACCTGTACTTATCTAGCAGCTCTTCTCTCCTACCCTTCCCAATATCATTTCCACCAGCACTGAGACAGATAATGGGCTTGCTCCCATTACCTGACATGATATTATCCAGCCTGTTGACAATGTCCCCAACACCAGCTCCAGGGAAGCACACTCTATCTCTCATCTTCTTATTCCTATTACAAAAAGCACGGTCAATGTATCTTACCTGAGAGTCACCAACCACAAGAATGTGCTTACCTCCATTAGCAGGGGCAGTAGTACCCTTACCTTCACTGGCCACTGAAGTACATTCATCCTGAAGAACAGAGAAGCGATTTCCTACCTTCAGATCTTCACTCTTAACTTTCCTTACTCTGATGCGCTTTCCATTACTGTGAACTACTCGCCACTTGTAGCAGGTGCTGGGCTGCACCTCACTGCTGGTAGCCGTTGCTGCCTCCCCAACTACAGCCTCCTCACAGCGAGAGACAGACTGCACCTCGCCGCTAGAAGCCTCATTCCCCACAACTCCAGCCACCTCACACTCTCTCCCAGACCCATTGAGGTGGACCTTCAGCCTCCTAATCTCCTCCTGGAGAAGCAAGACCTCCTCCTTCAACTCTCCAACCTTAATTTTTAAAACACTGCAGAAGCAAGCCATGCTTTGTAACCGTCCACACTAATCCCCAAGGCAGCTCAGGGTCTGTAAGAGGCGACTAAAATGCCGGGAGCAAGGGGCTAGTAACCCCTTCTCCTGTATATATTACTAAATTTAAAAAGAGAAACTTTAGTTTTTTCTTTTGAGCCACCCTTCCTCTGTGGGATACGGCTGGGACGTTGAAAGAAAGAAAGATATATATATATATATATATATATATATATATATATATATATATATATATATATATATATATATATATATATATATATATATATATATATATATATGTGTCGTGCCGAATATGTAAAACTGGTCAATTAGCAAGAACTCATTTAAAATTAAGCCCTTTCTAAAATTTTCTCTTTTACGTTTAAAGATATATCTTTTTGATTAATGTTAATGTAAAAAATTTTAATTTTGCACCAGAAGGAACTTAGAAAACTTACCTAACCTTATTATAACAAGAACAATTTATTTTAGCCTAACCCAACTAAATATATTTTAGATTTGTTTACAGTAATTTAATACTAAACAAACACGGTGAAATATATTTTTTTCCTTAAGTTCAGAATGATTTTGGCGAAATTATTTTGGCGAAAATTTGTGAATGCAGTAATTTCGCCAAAATCATTCTGAACCTAACGAAAAAAATATATTTCACTGTGTTTGTTTAGTATTAAATTACTGTAAACAAATCTAAAATATATTTAGTTGGGTTAGGATAAAATAAATTGTTCTTGTTATAATAAGGTTAGGTAAGTTTTCTAAGATTCTTTTGGTGCAAAATTAAAAATTTTTACATTAACATTAATGAAAAAAAAATATCTTTAAACGTATAAGAGAAAATTTTAGAAAGGACTTAATTTTTAATGAGTTCTTGCTAATTGACCAGTTTTACATATTCGGCACGACATATATATATATATATATATATATATATATATATATATATATATATATATATATATATATATATATATAAGTAGTGATAAATGCGGCAGAGCGAGGAATTCCGGAAAAAGGCATGCGGCTGAGCGAGGACTTCCGGTTTAGGGGTGCGGCTGAGCGAGGTAACCGGTCTAGGACCAGGAGCTGGAGGGTCACCTTTTCACACCTAGGTGTTACTTCCGGTTTTGACCATGACCTCGCCCTCGAGACTACCTCACCCTTGACCCCCCCAACCAATACCCCCCCCCCACGACCCCCGCCTCGCGACCCCACCATCGCGCCGCGCGCCCGCCCGCGCGCCCCGCCCGCGCCCTTCGCGACCCCCGCGCGCGCTCGCCCGCGCGCCCGCCCGCGCCCTTCGCGACCCCCGCCCGCGCCTTCTGCTGCGCCTTCTGCAGCGTCATCCGGATCGCCCCCGCGCCTCGAATTTTTTTCCGATTTTTTTCGAATTTTTTTTGAATTTCATTTTCTTGTGCTCTCCATCTCCTCGGATCAAATTTTTGAGGTTCCACCTCCCACTTTCACCCCCCATCCCCCCAAAAAATTTCTCAATATCAAAGTCTCCACTTCCTCGGATCCCCCTCCCACTTTCACCCCCCAACCCAAAAAATTTCTCGATAATACAAGTTTTTGGATTCCCCCCCTATAGGGTTTTCGAAATTCTCCATCTCCTCGGATCAAGTTTTTTGGATCCCCCCTATGGGGTTTTCAAAATTCTCCATCTCCTTGGATCAAGGTTTTTTTGGATTCTCCCCTATGGGGTTTTCGAAATTCTCCATCTCCTCGGATCAAATTTTCTCGATAATACCAAGACTCCATCTCCTCAGATCAAATTTTTTGGATCCCCCTATGGGGGGTTTCGAAAGTCTCCATCTCCTTGGATCAAGGGTTTTGAATTTCTCCAATTCCTTGAATCAAATTTTTGGGTACCCCTCCTTTCACCCCAAATTTTCTCGACAATACCATGACTCCATCTCCTCAGATCAAGTTTTTTGGATCCCCCCTATGGGGTTTTCGAAATTCTCCATCTCCTCGGATCAAATTTTCTCGACAATACCATGACTCCATCTCCTCGGATCCCCCTCCCACTTTCACCCCCCAACCCCAAAAATTTATTGACAATACAAGTTTTTTGGATTCCCCCCTATTGGGTTTTCGAAATTCTCCATCTCCTTGGATCAAGGTTTTTTTGGGTACCCCTCCTTTCACCCCCCATCCCCAAAAATTTCTCAATATTCCAGGTTTTTCATTCCCCCCTATGGGGGGTTTTCGAAATTCTCCATCTCCTTGGATCAAATTTTTGGATTACCCCTCCCACTTTCACCCCCCCCCCACCCCGAACCCCAAAATTTCTCGATAATACAAGTTTTGGATTCCCCCCTATGGGGGTTTCGAAATTCTTATGATCTCCTCGGATCAAGTTTTTCTCGAAATCAAAGTCTCCATCTCCTTGGATCAAATTTTTGGATTACCCCTCTCACTTTCACTCCCACCCCAAAATTTCTCGATAATACCAAGACTCCATCTCCTTGGATCAAGGTTTTTTGGATTCCCCCCTCTGGGGGTAAGCATTCAAATGAACTCCTCCTATGGGGCATGGTGCTCTCTCTTACTACAGGTCTAAACATGTGTGACGTCAGTATTCCTCTCATTAATATGTGTTTACTCGACGGTCAGTGACGTCACGCGATGACCCCCACACACACAGGCTGAATCATGACGACCCTTTAGTTCATTAAAGTTAATAAGGGGATATAGTACCTACATCATAGGGAAAACATTTTCATCATCAGAAAGTCACATTTTTGTTTCGTTAATACCCACAACAATCCAACAATTTCTTTACAACACTAGTCTAGACATTTTTCTCGTTTTAACTATTTCATCTCAGGTCACTCCCCCACGAAGTAACCTCCTCCCCACCCTCCCGAACCCTCACACTCCAACCAACACCTCACAATTTTCACTCATAACCCCCAATTTTTCTCGTTTTAACCCTTTTAGTTCATTAAAGTTAATAAGGGGATACAGTACATCAGAAAGTCACCACAACACTTATAACCACTTTTCGATAAATTCACTAGTCACAATTTTACATATTACGAAGTTAAATACGCACTTTTACTTTGAACACCTTCAAAACACTCTCTTAAATCATTTGAATACTCACAAAAATACCTTTATACATTTCCAAACAACACTGAAATACTCCAAAACATCATTCGAACACCCCCAAAATCACCTCTGAATACTCCCAGAACACCTTCATAAGTACTCTTGCACATCATTTGAACACCTTCATAAGTACTCTCATAATCATTTGTACACCTTCAAAAAACACCTTTTGAATACTCACATAAACACCCTTGAACACCTTCAAAACACCTTTGAATAACCTCAAAACACCTTTGAACACTTTCAAAACACCCTTGAACACCCTTGATCACCTTCAAAAAAACAACATTTGAACACATTCAAAACACCTTTGAACACCTTTGAACATTTCCAAACAACACTGAAACACTTCCAAAAACACCATTTGAGTACTCCCAAATACACCACTGAATACTAAAACATCACTGAATACACTCAAAACACCACCAAAATCACCATGAAACACTTCCAAAAACACAATTTGAGTACTCCCAATTACACCACTGAATACTACTAAAAAACACCGCTGAATTCAATCAAAACACCCTTCAACACCTTCAAAACACCTTTGAACACCTTTGAACATTTCCAAAAACACTATTTGAGTACTCCCAATTACACCACTGATTACTACTAAAACACCGCTGAATTCAATCAAAACACCCTTCAACACCTTCAAACACCCTTGAACACCTTCAAAACACTCTTGAACACCTTCAAAAACACCTTTGAACATTTCCAAAACACTATTTGAGTACTCCCAATTACACCACTGATTACTACTAAAACACCGCTGAATTCAATCAAAACACCCTTCAACACCTTCAAACACCCTTGAACACCTTCAAAACACTCTTGAATACCTTCAAAAACACCTTTGAACATTTCCAATCAACACTGAAACACTTCCAAAAAAACACAATTTGAGTACTCCCAATTACACCACTGAATACTACTAAAACACCGCTGAATTCAATCAAAACACCCTTCAACACCTTCAAAACACCTTTGAACACCTTCAAAACACATTTGAACACCTTCAAAACACTCTCATAATCATTTGAACACACTCAAAACACCTTTGAATAACCTCAAAACACCTTTGAACACCTTCAAAACACATTTGAACATTTCCAATCAACACAATTTGAGTACTCCCAATTACACCACTGAATACTACTAAAACACCGCTGAATTCAATCAAAACACCCTTCAACACCTTCAAAACACCTTTGAACACCTTTGAACACCTTCAAAAAAACAACATTTGAACACACTCAAAACACCTTTGAACACTTCCAAAAAAACACAATTTGAGTACTCCCAATTACACCACTGAATACTACTAAAACACCGCTGAATTCAATCAAAACACCCTTCAACACCTTCAAAACACCTTTGAACACCTTTGAACACCTTCAAAAAAACAACATTTGAACACACTCAAAACACCTTTGAACACTTCCAAAAAAACACAATTTGAGTACTCCCAATTACACCACTGAATACTACTAAAACACCGCTGAATTCAATCAAAAACACCCTTCAACACCTTCAAACACCCTTGAACACCTTCAAAACACTCTTGAACACCTTCAAAAACACCTTTGAACATTTCCAAAACACTATTTGAGTACTCCCAATTACACCACTGATTACTACTAAAACACCGCTGAATTCAATCAAAACACCCTTCAACACCTTCAAACACCCTTGAACACACTCAAAACACCCTTCAACACCTTCAAAAACACCTTTGAACACCTTCAAAACACATTTGAACACATTCAAAACACTCTCATAATCATTTGAACACACTCAAAACACCTTTGAATAACCTCAAAACACCTTTGAACACCTTCAAAACACCCTTGAACACCCTTGATCACCTTCAAAAAAACAACATTTGAACACACTCAAATCACCTTTGAACACCTTTGAACATTTCCAAACAACACTGAAACACTTCCATAAACACCATTTGAGTACTCCCAAATACACCACTGAATACTAAAACACCACTGAATACACTCAAAACACCACCAAAATCACCATAAACTAAGATCAACACCCACATCCCACAACACCCACAACCCACAACACCCACAATTTTTTCTCGTTTTATCTAATTTCATCAGAAAGTCACAACACCCACACCTCCCATTTTTTTTTTTTTTATCGTTTTAACCCTTTTAGTTCATTAAAGTTAATAAGGGGACACACTACATCAGAAAAAGTCACAAAAACAACCCACTTATAACGTCTTTTCGGTATCTCTAGTTCGACAACAACACCCACATCCCACAACACCCACATCCCACATCCCACACACACACACACACACACAGACACACACACACATACACACACACATCCCTAACCTAGCCTAACCTAACCTAACTTATCCTAACCTAACCTAACCTAACCTAACTTATCCTAACCTAGCCTAACCTAACCTAACCTAACCTTACCTAACTTATCCTAACCTAACCTAACCTAGCCTAACCTAACCTAACTTAACCTAACCTAACCTAACCTAACCGAACCTACCCTAACCTAACCTTACCTAACATAACCTAACCTAGCCTAACCTAACCTAACCTAACTTAACCTAACCCAACCTAACTTGACTTAAGAAATCGTAATGACACGATTGCAAATAAACCATACCCCCG
This sequence comes from Cherax quadricarinatus, assembly GCF_038502225.1. Classification (NCBI taxonomy): domain Eukaryota; kingdom Metazoa; phylum Arthropoda; class Malacostraca; order Decapoda; family Parastacidae; genus Cherax; species Cherax quadricarinatus. The sequence goes on along the minus strand of NC_091299.1, from coordinate 52,815,953 downwards.
GCCGGGATTGAACCCGCGGTCATAGAGTCTCAAAACTCCAGCCCGTCGCGCTAACCACTAGACCAGCTAGCCACAATAAGATTCATCCAACTAGGTATATTTCTACACCATAGGAAAGTTAGCACAGGCACCTCTGTGACCACAAATGCAAGTTTTTACAGACGAATCTCCAGCTAGCGTGGCCGTGACGAACTCTAGCTCAAGTCCCTTCACTGCCGTCAACATGACTTAAGAAATCGTAATGACACTCTATGAGACTCTATGACCGCGGGTTCAATCCCGGCCGGGGGTATGGTTTATTTGCAATCGTGTCATTACGATTTCTTAAGTCATGTTGACGGCAGTGAAGGGACTTGAGCTAGAGTTCGTCACGGCCACGCTAGCTGGAGATTCGTCTGTAAAAACTTGCATTTGTGGTCACAGAGGTGCCTGTGCTAACTTTCCTATGGTGTAGAAATATACCTAGTTGGATGAATCTTATTGTGGCTAGCTGGTCTAGTGGTTAGCGCGACGGGCTGGAGTTTTGAGACTATGACCGCGGGTTCAATCCCGGCCGGGGGTATGGTTTATTTGCAATCGTGTCAATACGATTTCTTAAGTCATGTTGACGGCAGTGAAGGGACTTGAGCTAGAGTTCGTCACGGCCACGCTAGCTGGAGATTCGTCTGTAAAAACTTGCATTTGTGGTCACAGAGGTGCCTGTGCTAACTTTCCTATGGTGTAGAAATATACCTAGTTGGATGAATCTTATTGTGGCTAGCTGGTCTAGTGGTTAGCGCGACGGGCTGGAGTTTTGAGACTCTATGACCGCGGGTTCAATCCCGGCCGGGGGTATGGTTTATTTGCAATCGTGTCATTACGATTTCTTAAGTCATGTTGACGGCAGTGAAGGGACTTGAGCTAGAGTTCGTCACGGCCACGCTAGCTGGAGATTCGTCTGTAAAAACTTGCATTTGTGGTCACAGAGGTGCCTGTGCTAACTTTCCTATGGTGTAGAAATATACCTAGTTGGATGAATCTTATTGTGGCTAGCTGGTCTAGTGGTTAGCGCGACGGGCTGGAGTTTTGAGACTCTATGACCGCGGGTTCAATCCCGGCCGGGGGTATGGTTTAACCCAACCTAACCTAACCTAACCTAGCCTAACCTAACTTAACCTAACCTAACCTAACCTACCCTAACCTAACCTAACCTAACCTATCTTAACCTTACCTAACCTAACCTAGCCGAACCTATCCTAACCTAACCTAAAATATATTGGAACACTTCCAAAATACATTAGAGTACTCCAGAATTACTTTGAACGACTCCATTTTTTTTGGATATTTCCAAATTAGTTTTGAAAACTTTATTGTAAAATCGAACATTATTTTCTTGTTGGTAAACACACTCAATGGTAGAAATATTTACTCGATTTCCGAATAGAAACACTTTCCTCGCTCTGAGAGACTCATTGTGGGTCACCCCTTCCCCCCCAACACCACTGGGTAATGCGGTTCACACCCAAGGTAGAACATAACACCTGCGTCAACTCAGGACAGACAGACGCCATGAAATGCGGGTAACATCCAAGGTAGAAAATCATCTCTTTCCAGACCAACTGTCTATCCTAACCTAACCTAACCTAACCTAATTCCTACCCTAACCTAACCTCACCTAACCGAACCTAACCTAACTCCATCAATCACCTCTATCCTAACCTAACCTAACCTAACCTAACCCAACCTAACTCCATCAAACACCTCTATCCTAACCTAACCTAACCTATCCTAACCTAACCTAACTCCATCAAACACCTCGAATACTACCTAACTTAACCTAACCTAACCTTACCTAACCTACCGAACCTAACCTAACCTAACCTAACCTATCCTAACCTGTCCTAACCTAACCTAACCTATCCTAACCTAACCTAACCTAACCTAACCTAACCTAACCTAACTTATCCTAAGCTAACCTAACCTAACTTATCCTAACCTAACCTATCCTAACCTAACCTAACCTAAAATAACGAACCTAACCTAACTTATCCTAATCTAATCTAACCTAACCTAACTTATCCTAACCTAACCTAACCTAACCTAACCTAAAATAACCTAACCTAACTTATCCTAACCTACTCACTTTACTTTGAACACCTTCAAAACACTCTCATACATCATTTGAGACCCCCTTTTCTCAATATCTCTCATCCACAACCTTTATCATCTCACTACAGAACAACCCCAAGATTACTTCGAACACTCTCATAAAGCATTTGAGTACTCACATAAACACTTTTGAACATTTCCAAACAACACTGAAGCACTTCCAAAATATCATTTTGATTACTCCCAAATAAGATTTGACAGCTCTAATTTATCTACACTTACACATTTCATTAAATTACATCTCATCCCCCCAAACTCCTCCCTCATTCTCCAGACTTTACAACATTAGCACAAAAAAAAACTAACTCATACACTTATGATATGAGACATTACCATATCTAACACACTGACTAACTTTGAACCAACTCTGAACACCACTGATCTTCTTCAAAAAATGCTCTGCACATCATTTGAACACCTTCAAAAAAACACCATCAAACACCTCCGAATACTCCCAAAAAACACTACTGATTACTACCAAATCACCACTGAATACTACCAATCACCGTCAAAATCACCAGAAACTAAGTTTAACATCACCATCTAACATCCTTTTTATAGAAATCCCCTCAAATCACTATAACCAAGAACTCCCTCACCATTTGGCGCATGAAAAAAAAAAGCATGAACACAAACCTAATACGCAAACACTTAGTACATGATCACCATCAACTGAAAACATATCTTGTACACACACATAATATAAGACAATCACCAACTACAATCACCCATGTTCACTTACCTCAAAATCACTAATATCACAGAAAACAATCATTTTTATAAACATTTCACACACACACACACACACACAAAAAAAAAAATCATATTTGATAATATCTAAGCGCACTCACCTCACTACCACCAACACACGATGTCTCACCTCACAGGACCGACGAGCTCACCTCCAGTGACGTCACACTCCCATTGTGTTACTTGGTGGTTGGTAACATCACACCTAACCCCCCTTGTTTCAACCTGTTGTACCCTACATTATCTACGAACACTATATCCAAGACGATTACCAGATTTTATGATCCCCAACACCAAGATCACAGAAAACACACATTTTTATAATTATTCACACAAACATGTTGACGGCAGTGAAGGGACTTGAGCTAGAGTTCGTCACGGCCACGCTAGCTGGAGATTCGTCTGTAAAAACTTGCATTTGTGGTGACAGAGGTGCCTGTGCTAACTTTCCTATGGTGTAGAAATATACCTAGTTGGATGAATCTTATTGTGGCTAGCTGGTCTAGTGGTTAGCGCGACGGGCTGGAGTTTTGAGACTCTATGACCGCGGGTTCAATCCCGGCCGGGGGTATGGTTTATTTGCAATCGTGTCATTACGATTTCTTAAGTCAAGTTAGGTTGGGTTAGGTTAAGTTAGGTTAGGTTAGGTTAGGCTAGGTTAGGTTATGTTAGGTAAGGTTAGGTTAGGGTAGGTTCGGTTAGGTTAGGTTAGGTTAGGTTAAGTTAGGTTAGGTTAGGCTAGGTTAGGTTAGGTTAGGATAAGTTAGGTAAGGTTAGGTTAGGTTAGGCTAGGTTAGGATAAGTTAGGTTAGGTTAGGTTAGGTTAGGATAAGTTAGGTTAGGTTAGGCTAGGTTAGGGATGTGTGTGTGTATGTGTGTGTGTGTCTGTGTGTGTGTGTGTGTGTGGGATGTGGGATGTGGGTGTTGTGGGATGTGGGTGTTGTTGTCGAACTAGAGATACCGAAAAGACGTTATAAGTGGGTTGTTTTTGTGACTTTTTCTGATGTAGTGTGTCCCCTTATTAACTTTAATGAACTAAAAGGGTTAAAACGATAAAAAAAAAAAAAAATGGGAGGTGTGGGTGTTGTGACTTTCTGATGAAATTAGATAAAACGAGAAAAAATTGTGGGTGTTGTGGGTTGTGGGTGTTGTGGGATGTGGGTGTTGATCTTAGTTTATGGTGATTTTGGTGGTGTTTTGAGTGTATTCAGTGGTGTTTTAGTATTCAGTGGTGTATTTGGGAGTACTCAAATGGTGTTTATGGAAGTGTTTCAGTGTTGTTTGGAAATGTTCAAAGGTGTTCAAAGGTGATTTGAGTGTGTTCAAATGTTGTTTTTTTGAAGGTGATCAAGGGTGTTCAAGGGTGTTTTGAAGGTGTTCAAAGGTGTTTTGAGGTTATTCAAAGGTGTTTTGAGTGTGTTCAAATGATTATGAGAGTGTTTTGAATGTGTTCAAATGTGTTTTGAAGGTGTTCAAAGGTGTTTTTGAAGGTGTTGAAGGGTGTTTTGAGTGTGTTCAAGGGTGTTTGAAGGTGTTGAAGGGTGTTTTGATTGAATTCAGCGGTGTTTTAGTAGTAATCAGTGGTGTAATTGGGAGTACTCAAATAGTGTTTTGGAAATGTTCAAAGGTGTTTTTGAAGGTGTTCAAGAGTGTTTTGAAGGTGTTCAAGGGTGTTTGAAGGTGTTGAAGGGTGTTTTTGATTGAATTCAGCGGTGTTTTAGTAGTATTCAGTGGTGTAATTGGGAGTACTCAAATTGTGTTTTTTTGGAAGTGTTCAAAGGTGTTTTGAGTGTGTTCAAATGTTGTTTTTTTGAAGGTGTTCAAAGGTGTTCAAAGGTGTTTTGAAGGTGTTGAAGGGTGTTTTGATTGAATTCAGCGGTGTTTTAGTAGTATTCAGTGGTGTAATTGGGAGTACTCAAATTGTGTTTTTTTGGAAGTGTTCAAAGGTGTTTTGAGTGTGTTCAAATGTTGTTTTTTTGAAGGTGTTCAAAGGTGTTCAAAGGTGTTTTGAAGGTGTTGAAGGGTGTTTTGATTGAATTCAGCGGTGTTTTAGTAGTATTCAGTGGTGTAATTGGGAGTACTCAAATTGTGTTGATTGGAAATGTTCAAAGGTGTTTTGAAGGTGTTCAAAGGTGTTTTGAGGTTATTCAAAGGTGTTTTGAGTGTGTTCAAATGATTATGAGAGTGTTTTGAAGGTGTTCAAATGTGTTTTGAAGGTGTTCAAAGGTGTTTTGAAGGTGTTGAAGGGTGTTTTGATTGAATTCAGCGGTGTTTTAGTAGTATTCAGTGGTGTAATTGGGAGTACTCAAATTGTGTTTTTTTGGAAGTGTTTCAGTGTTGATTGGAAATGTTCAAAGGTGTTTTTGAAGGTATTCAAGAGTGTTTTGAAGGTGTTCAAGGGTGTTTGAAGGTGTTGAAGGGTGTTTTGATTGAATTCAGCGGTGTTTTAGTAGTAATCAGTGGTGTAATTGGGAGTACTCAAATAGTGTTTTGGAAATGTTCAAAGGTGTTTTTGAAGGTGTTCAAGAGTGTTTTGAAGGTGTTCAAGGGTGTTTGAAGGTGTTGAAGGGTGTTTTGATTGAATTCAGCGGTGTTTTAGTAGTAATCAGTGGTGTAATTGGGAGTACTCAAATAGTGTTTTTGGAAATGTTCAAAGGTGTTCAAAGGTGTTTTGAAGGTGTTGAAGGGTGTTTTGATTGAATTCAGCGGTGTTTTTTAGTAGTATTCAGTGGTGTAATTGGGAGTACTCAAATTGTGTTTTTGGAAGTGTTTCATGGTGATTTTGGTGGTGTTTTGAGTGTATTCAGTGGTGTTTTAGTATTCAGTGGTGTATTTGGGAGTACTCAAATGGTGTTTTTGGAAGTGTTTCAGTGTTGTTTGGAAATGTTCAAAGGTGTTCAAAGGTGTTTTGAATGTGTTCAAATGTTGTTTTTTTGAAGGTGATCAAGGGTGTTCAAGGGTGTTTTGAAAGTGTTCAAAGGTGTTTTGAGGTTATTCAAAGGTATTTTGAAGGTGTTCAAGGGTGTTTATGTGAGTATTCAAAAGGTGTTTTTTGAAGGTGTACAAATGATTATGAGAGTACTTATGAAGGTGTTCAAATGATGTGCAAGAGTACTTATGAAGGTGTTCTGGGAGTATTCAGAGGTGATTTTGGGGGTGTTCGAATGATGTTTTGGAGTATTTCAGTGTTGTTTGGAAATGTATAAAGGTATTTTTGTGAGTATTTAAATGATTTAAGAGAGTGTTTTGAAGGTGTTCAAAGTGAGGTGTGTGTGCGTATTAACTTCGTAATATGTAAAATTGTGACTAGTGAATTTATCGAAAAGTGGTTATAAGTGTTGTGGTGACTTTCTGATGTACTGTATCCCCTTATTAACTTTAATGAACTAAAAGGGTTAAAACGAGAAAAATTGGGGGTTATGAGTGAAAATTGTGTGGTGTTGGTTGGTGTGTGTGGGTTGGGGTGGGTGGGGAGGAGGTTACTTCGTGGGGGAGTGACCTGAGATGAAATAGTTAAAACGAGAAAAATGTCTAGACTTGTGTTGTAAAGAAATTGTTGGATTGTTGTGGGTATTAACGAAACAAAAATGTGACTTTCTGATGATGAAAATGTTTTCCCTATGATGTAGGTACTATATCCCCTTATTAACTTTAATGAACTAAAGGGTCGTCATGATTCAGCCTGTGTGTGTGGGGGTCATCGCGTGACGTCACTGACCGTCGAGTAAACACATATTAATGAGAGGAATACT